>NC_135219.1:4923132-4943132 GCF_052324685.1 Brachyhypopomus gauderio
TGTGGAGTCAGTACTCTCTAGCTGTGAGGCATGACACACTGAGAGACATTCTGTTATGTAGTACACACCACACACATATGCGCGCACACACACACACACAGTGAGAGGGGTTGGGGATGGAGCAATGCTTCATTACATTTTATGTCCTGTGGCGTTTAGAAACAATCTCTCATACTGCACATCAGCACCACATTACCCTACTACACACAGTTGCACGCGCACACACAGATGCAGCCAGACGGATGTTTTATTTATGCAAGTTTGTTCGTGCATCCGTTCGTGTACGTTAGTGTGTGTGTGTGTGTGTGTGTGTGTGTGTGTGTGTGTGTGTGTGTGTGTGTGTGTGTGTGTGTACTCCTCAGTGAACAACTCATAAACACAGACCATTTTCCCTCTGTCCCTAATCCCCACATGTAGCTACAGGATGTTTACAGCATGCTCTGACTGGACTACACACACAAACTCACACACACACACACACACACACACACACACACTCGCGGGTTCAAAAACACGCGTGTCGACTGCTCTCCAGACCTGCTCTGCTGTCAACAACTCTGTTAGTCCTTGGAGAATCCTGCTGTTTCTCCCAGGCTATAATACCCCCCCCCCCCCTTTCCTCCCTCCATCACCCATTCTCTCTCTCCCTCTCTACCACAGTGCTTTATTAGCATTAATGTAATAAGATGCGCGGTTGCCACAGCCATTAACAAGAGACATGTATAAACATAAATATAAGAGAATATTGCATACTGAAATAGAGCACTAGTAATCAATAAAGGAAAATGAGAGTCGATTTTTAATGAGTCGATGCAATAATAATCAGTAATAATGAAAAATGATTTATTGATTGTCCTCAGGTTGTCCCTAGGGTCGTGTCCCACATCGTGCTGTGTGTTTGGACAGCTTAGTCCTCTCCTAATGTGTGTTGTAGTTTGTCCGTGTCCCCGCGGAGCTGAAACTCGGCGCACGAAACCCACGACTTTCGTGTAGAATCCGCTTCTAATGGAATCGTGTTGAAAGCATGGAAGGGTAGGTTCCCCCACTGAGAGCTCACAGCGAGAGCATGAACAGACCTCTGGGTAACCAGCTCTGTCCGTCCCGAAGGCCAGACTGTTCAGTATGGCAGTATATGTAATGAGATTAATAGAGATTTATAGAAATTGGCTGTGAAGGTTTCTTCTTTTGCGGTAGTAGACAAACACTTTTTAGTTATTGTACATTAATAAAATGACGAAGAATAAACCATGATTTTCTGACTGTATCAAAAGCTGTGTGTGTGTGTGTGTGTGTTTGTGCGCGTTTGTGTGCGCGTTTGTGTGCGCGTTTGTGTGCGCGTGTGCGCGTGTTTGTGCGCGCGTTTGTGTGCGCGTTTGTGTGTGTGTGTGTGTGTGTGTGTGTGTGTGCATGCGCGCACATGCGTGGGTGCCTGTCTCTCTCCCTGTCTGTCTCTCACGCACACCTGTCTCACTTGTTCTCACCTTTTCTGTGAAACATCACACTGTCTGCAAGCAGTGTTTGGTTTAATGGGGAGTCTTTCTGCGTTGAGTCTGTAGGTGGAGTTCTGCTCCTCACCTGGTGTCATTTAATGGGTTCTTCCCTCTTGGACCGGTCTGAGGCCATGAATGCGGCCTGTTACACCAACAGAAGGATTTGTCTTTCATTTCTACTGCAAACACAAGCTGCCTAATCAGCTTAACAGAATGAGTGCAGACGTGTGATGTGGGCCAGTGTGTATATACACACACACACACACACACACACACACACACACACACACACACACACACAGACACACACACTGCTTTCACCAGCTTGATCCTTTTGTCTTTTGTGTGGCAACATACAGACCTGCAAATACAGGGAATGTGTATCTCTTATTGGCCATAGAAACGTGTCCTTGACCGAGTGTTTGGGGCTTATACAACTCAGTACTCCAGAAAACGTGTGAATATCAGCCTTACACATGGTGGTTCATTCACTTTTTCTTTTTCCTTTTTCTATTTTTCTAATTTCTCTCTCTCTCCCTCCCTCTGGTGCCCTGCTGCATTGTGTAGAGGCAGACATGAGTTACTGATAGAGGGATGAAGTGTGTGAAGGTGTGTGAGTTTCTAGGGGTAAGCTATCCCTACCCCAGTCTTTCTTTGTTTTTCCCTGCTGGAAAACCACTGATCCAGACCCCTAGAATTACCCCAAACACCCCCTCCCCCTCCCTACAAGGACTGATAATTCGTACAGTTGTATGGATCTAGGACTGATCTTTCTTGAACTCTACAAAGTTCTGATCATTCTTGAAGTCTTCAAAGTTCCAGTCATTCTGGAAATCACCCATTTCTGATAATTCTAGAACTCTGTAGTTCTAATCATTTCAGAACTCAGCAGTTCCAATCATTCTGGAAATCAGCACGGTTCTAATAATTCTAGAACTCAGCAGTTCTAATCATTCTCCAACGCCCCACACTTGAAGCAGTTCCATTCTAAAGTAGGGTTGGCAGACTCACAGATGATCCAGGAGAAGGAGCCAAACACCATCTAAGTGGCTTCCAACACTAGTGCTTAGCATTCTTGGGCTTCTCACACACACACACACACACACACACACACACACACACACACACCCAGCCGTCTACACTCTCCGACGTCCACATAGACAGGGACACCTGAAACAGGTTTGAGTTGAAGGCGCTGAAGACGGGCTTAGCTGAAGACAAATGCTGTTGTCTCTTGCAGAGACAGTCAGGTATGTGGGTTTGGGAGTGATTCATGTTTGTGGAACAGTCAGGCCAATCTCTGTGGGTAGCGTAAGCCGTGCCGTGATGGCCGTGTTCTGGATCCTTCTGACAAACATCCCCCAAGTCTCAGGATTATCTGTGTGCGTGCGTGCGTGCGTGCGTGCGTGTGTGTTAGCGGCTCATTTAAATGGTAATGGCACCGTGGTGTGTGTGGTGGCAACCCAACCACGGTGCTTTATCAGCATTGCCCCTGACTCCACCCGCCACTTCTGACCAGGGACACACACACACAAGATGAGGAGGATGAAGAAAGTTTGCTCACTTTTCTAAGTGTGTGTGTGACTGCAGTATGAAATGTCTGTCCCTTGTGTGCTGTAGATAACAACACGTACACGAAGAAAACAATGAGATCAGCAGTAGACAGTAGTTAATCAGTGAGTCACGTCACACTTACACCCGCGCGCGCACACACACGCGCACAAATTCTTTGATATATGTATAATCTGTTCCTCCCAGTGTCCCAGGAGGGGCTTCTGGGTAAACTTAATGACGTGTCTGTGCAGAACGCCAGTATTGTGGAGGCAGGATGGGTGTTGACGAGGAGTTTTTCAGCCCTGTTCAGTTCGCCTGTGTTTATATAGAATTTTTCACAACAGAAAGCAGCATTTGAGAAACCACGCCTAGACCCCCAAGGCCACAGGCAGCAGTGATGAGATTCAAACCTCCAGCAGCCAGATTCAAGCCTACAACATCCAGATTCAAAACCCCTGCAGTGAGATTCAAACCCCCAGCAGCCAGATTCAAACCAATGTATTTTAATTTTGAAATGTACAGAATAATGAGGTGGATTAGGATGGGTAAGAAGAACCCGCTGTGAGGACCTGCTGGGCGTCCAGAACACGCAGTGCCATGTGAAAGTATTCACACGTTTTTTGGCATTTTTCACAACCTCACAACCTGGAATTAAAATGGATTATTTGAGGGTTTGTGTCATTTCATTTACAGAGCATGTCTACAACTTTGAACATTTCACTTTCGTTTGTGAAGCAAACAACAAATAGGACAAAATAACAGAAAACTTCAATATGCACAACCATCCACTCCCCCGTAAGTCAGTACTTTTGCCGCAATTACAGCTGCAAGTCGCTTTGAAGAAGTCTCCATGACTTTCCTACATCTTGCCACTGGGTTTTTTTTGCCCACTCCTCAAGGCAAAACAGCTCCAGCTCGTTCAGGTTAGATGGTTACCACTGGTGAACAGCAATCTTCAAGTATGACCACATATTCTCAGTTGAATTAAGGTCATTGACATGGCCACTCCAATACGATTACATAAGTTCTGTTGGAAGGTGACCCTCCATCCCAGTCTCAAATCACTGACAGACCGAATATCCTTGTATTTAGCACCATCCATCTTCCCCTCGAATTGGACCAGATTCCCAGTCCCTGCTGCTCAACAGTATCCCCACTGCATGATGCTGCCACCACCATGCTTCACTGGATGGTGTTCTTGGGGTGATGAGATGCGTTGGTTTTTACACCAGGTAGTGTTTTCTTTGGTGGCCGAAAAGTTCAGTTTTGGTCTCGTGACCAGAGCAACTTCCTCCGTACATTTTGGGGAGGCTCCCACATGCCTTTTGGCAAACCTTTTGAGCCTTCCTATTTTTGTCTGTAAGTTAAGACTTTTTTCTGGCCACTCTTCCTTAAAGCCTCGTTTATTATGGTCGTATGGTCTTTGCTTGCGAGCTCCGCTGCTCCTTGAGGGTTATATTTGGTCTCTGTGCTGCCTCTCTGATGAATGGCCTCCCCGCCCAGGTTTTGGTGGGCGCCCTCTATTGGCAGGTTTGTTGTGGTACCATGTTCTTTCCATTTGATGATAATGGATTTGGTGATGCTCCGAGGGATCATGAGACATTTTTTTTATAACCAAAACCTGACTTGAACTTCTCATCACCTTTGATCCTGACTTGTTTCTAGATCTCCTTGGTTTTCATTGTGTCTTTTGGTTAGTGGTTTCAGCTTCTGGGGCCTTTCAGAAAAGGTGTGTATCATGTGACACTTAAACTACACACTTGTGGACTTTATTTCACTAAGCATTTGACTTCTGAAGAAGTCCTAACTTCAGAAGTTCAAGAACTTTTTAGGGGCTTAGATATGCATTTTCTCATTTCACTTCACTCACGAAAAATATTTTTTGTGAGTGTGGGAGTGTATGTGTGTATGAAAGAGAGTGGGTACGTCTGAGGGTGTGGATGATACGGTGTGTGTGTGTGTGTGTGAGAGTTAGTGCATGTGAGGGTGTGGATGAGACTGTGTGTGAGTTAGTGCATGTGAGGGTCTGGATGAGACTGTGTGTGTGAATTAGTGCGTGCGAGGGTGTGGATGAGACTGCGTGTGTGAGTTAGTGCATATGAGGGTGTGGATGAGACTGTGTGTGTGAGTTAGTGTGTGAGAGGGTGTGGATGAGACTGTGTGTGTGAGTTAGTGCGTGTGAGGGTCTGGATGAGACTGTGTGTGTGTGTGTGTGTGTGTGTCTGGCCTAGTTTGCTTATCAGAGCTTGGGCAGACTCCCCCTATTTGAATTTCAAAAAGGCCAGTTGGATGAATGTGTTGTTCACTGAGGTCTAGTACCTGACTGAATTTACAGTCCCCCCTCCCCCCTTTTCTCATTTTGCTCTTTCTCTTTTGGGTCTCTGTGTGCTGGTGTGTGTGTGTGTGTGTGTGTGCTGCTCTAAATGAAACAGGACTGATGTCTTTTCTCTCCCGGTGCTCATCTCCCATAATGTTCATTGTGGCATTAATGGTGAAGTCGTCTGCCATTGGGACTGCCGTCTGCTGACACACACCCTCTTTCCAGCAGAGTCAGAGTGGGCATGAGACACATGGAGCAAAAGAGCGATTAACCTCTCCCTGGCATTATAACACACCGTGTGTGAGTGTGTGTGTGTGTGTGTGTGTGTGTGTGTGTTTGTGTGTGTGCCAGTGTGTGTCCGTGCCTCCCAGACTCATAAAACTTTGATTGTGTTGTTAGAATTGAATTCATCATACTTGTTCTGTCCTCTACAGGCACACACACACACACACACACACACACACACGCACACACACACCACTATGCATCATGAATAGAACATTGGTTAAGGGAAAAAGTTTTCCTGCCCCCCAAGCCCCCCCAACCCCCCCGCCCGGGTATGCAGGCAGAACTAAACCCCAACCCAGCCCGTTATCTACAGCACAGATGGGCACAGACAGGAGGGAGACAAACCCACTGGCCATTGATGGGAAATGGTTGTGTTGGGTTGTTAAAGGTGTGACCATAGGATGAGTTCCTCTTCTGTGCAGTCGTTATAGCTACAGTAATTGATATAATGCTGCTGTGACATTCTGGGGTTTCATGGTCACACACACACACACACACACACACACACACACACACACACACACACACTCCCTAAGAGGAGAGAGAGCAAGTGGAAGTGGAATCATCACCTTTTCACTGTTCCTCCTCTCTCTATCTCTCCCTCCTCTCTATCTCTCCCTCCTCTCTCCATCTCTCTCTCAAATTCCCTGGACGTTCCTCCTGAGAAAGTGATTTATTTGATGTTGTCAGAAGAGGATAAAAAGTGAAATATAACCATGTGTTGCACTGACCAAAGTTTTGTGTGTGTGTGTGTTTGCATGAGCATGCATGGCAGGTCTAACCAATATAAACAGTGCAGATGAAAGCTCGCTCATGCGTTCTCCATTAGGTCCTTCATCTGTATTATTAGGACCTCCATTAGGTCCTTCAACTGCAGAAACGTACTGCCATCATTTATTCCTCTTAATCTGATGAGGGCGGGGCTCTGTCTCATGGGGCGGGGCTTTTGTGCTGGAAGAGATGTGAAGATTTTTGGCTGATGTTTGGCAGACCTTGAGTCTATTCTAGGATAACCAGCTGTAGGGGCACAACAATGACTACATTTATCTGTGTGTGTGCACAATAGTGTGGGTGTGAATGAATGAGTGTGTAAGTGTGAGTTGGTGTGTGTTTAGAATAAAAGTCTTTGCCCTTACCTTGTTGATGTAGACAGGGGTCAGAGGTAGCTGAATACTGAACAGCCCCCACCCCATCTTGCAGTATTTATTTATGCAGCATTTCAAAACAAGGAATTATGGGCTGTATGTGGTTGCCTGGTAACCCTCTGTCTGACCCATTCTTTCCATCACCATACAGGCAGGCAGACAGACAGACAGACAGAGAAAGGAATCCAATTCGAGGCAGTTTGTTGCTTAAAGGCAGGACATGTTTAGGTGTAGTACATTGTGTAACATACATTAGACTGACTTATATATTCGTATTTCTACAAAATCTTTCATAAGGTCTAAGGCCTTTTTGTAATAGATAAACAAAAAATAACCAATCAAAAGCCAAAAAAGGTGAGGAATCCATGTTGATTCTACATCATGAGGGATTTAAACAGGATCCACAACTGTGCATCTCACCCTCAGATTTTTACATGATTTGAGCCTGAAAATGTCAAGCAAGTTAAATATTTAAGCTCTTGAGCAAAAGAGCCCAACTTCGTTTTACACTAATTCAAAAAATAACAACCAACAATTCAAATTCCAACAATTCTCACAACCCACAATTCTCCTGGCTGGAATCTCCGAACCACCTTCAGAGCACCTGGATTAAGATGGAGTCTGATTAAGAATGCTGTGAGGTGATGAATCAATCTGCTGTCTTGGAGTGTGGAGGGCGGATGAGCTGATTGGGCAGAGGGAATTAGCAGCTGCCATGCGTTCGTTAGGAGGGTGGCCCCTGGAGCCTGCCTCGTTAGCCTCGTTAAGTTCGTCTTGGCCTCATCTGCAGCGGGAAGAGCTTCACAGGTGTTTACAAAGACGCCGAGTGGAGAAACACCGGGGAGCTTTCAGCCTGGTGGCAGATCACGAACGAAGAGAGGAGATTCATCAGCAGGGAGAGAGAGGGACGAGGAGCACCGGTGGCTGAAAGGGGTTGTAGGGTGGGGGGGAGCGTTGAGGGAGAGACCCCCTTTAGCCTGAATAACAAGGTTCTGTGCTGTAGCTGCTCCCAGCCTCACACGGCGCCCCCTGCAGGCTGCTGTCATATTAAAAGGTGATCAGATGAGATCAACGGGTGCTGCTTGGATGTCAACATTCTCTGTGACTCGGGCGTTGCCACGGCAGCAGAGAGAGAACTATGAAGTTAGAGATGATAAGGAACTGAACATTCAAAGTCTCTTCTTGGAGAGCTTGTGCGTGCGTGCACGCGTACGCGTGTGTGTGTGCGCGTGTGTGTTGTGATGGTTAAGTAATGAATGCACCATTAGCACTCTGTAATGTCTGATACCTCTGAGATTTATGGGGTATAAGCCATTAGAGAGAGATGAAGTGTGTGTGTGTGTGTGTGTTTGTGTGTGTGTGAGAGAGGTATTGAGATGGGTCTCATGGCGGGGTGAGTTAGATAAACCACAGTATTATTAATGCAGGTGTTTGAAAGGCCACTGGTCTCACTCCATCTCCCGAGCCCCACTCACATCCATTTACCACCCTGCCACTTACGGAGGGTGGGGGAGGGTGGGGGAGGGTGGAGGAGGGTGGAGGAGGGGCAGGAGGTTTCAGCTCTGTGCTCAGAGAATGTGGTTGGTGAGCAGCTCTGCGGTACGGACGCCTGTGCATGAACTCTTCGATCCCCAGTTAGGGTCATTCCCTTTCCCAGAACAGCGCCCCCTACCCTCTTGGTTTGTTTCTTTCTTTTTCTTCCCATTTTTTGAATACGTGTGTGTGCGTGTGTGTGCGTGTGTGTGCGTGTGTGTGCGTGTGTGTGCGTGTGTGTGCGTGTGTGTGTGTGTGTGTGCGTGCACGCTCTCCCCTGATCTGGCACGCTTTAGTGTAATGTAGCTTTGCTGCAGATGGCCAGTCTGAAGAGGAGCGTTGAGATGAAGGCTGGGTTGAATCTTCCTCACAGAACCCAGTCTCTCTTCCTCCCTCTGCTACAGAGCCCCCGACATGAAGGATAAACCACAGACATTACACACTCCTCTTTTGGCCTGCTCCTTACATACAATCTACAGAACATATTTATAGACATAGTTCATCTTATCTGTTTTTTCCTCCTTTTTTGTATCTCCATCTGTGAATAGTCGGTCGGGTGTGTTACATGGACACTCTCCAAGATAAATTCATTTTTACGTGCAGCACTGAAATGCAAAACGTTCTCATTGTGACATGCTCAGTCTTGAGTTTCATGAGTTTGAACATTAGGTCTTCCAGCGAAGCCGGCCACCACCCGATGGTGTGGTTCGAACCGCAGTTGTGCTGTGTGCCGTCACTTGTAGTCAGGGGAGGTTGCTGTACGGGCTGCTTTTGTTTGGGGGGGGGGGGGGGTGCAGGGGTGTTGCAGGGTAAAAACAAAGATGAATGAAAATAAAGGTTGAAAAGAGGAAAGTGATTTGGGCGTGTTCTGTATGCTGCTGCCGGGTATGTGCTGAGACCAGGGGACAGTGGGAGTGGAAACACACTTCTGTCGCAATTACACCGTTAATCCATCCATCATGCACACAGTCACACTCCCTGTTCCTCTCTTGCTCTCTCCCTCTATCATTCTCTCCTTCTCTGTCCCTCCCTCTCTCTCTGTCTCTCTGACTCGCTCTCCCCTCATTTTTCTTTTTCTGTTTCATTTTTGTCCTGCATTTTCTCTATTTTCCTCCTGCCATCTCTTTTTTTGAAACCTAATCTCACTGTTTTTCACATACTCGTGTGCGCACACACACACACACACAGAAAGTTGCAGTCGTCTTGTGCTAGAGTAGCTAATGACTGAGGTACTGAGCCTTCATCATTGTAAGACTGGAGCTTGGCCGAGTGTAAACATCTTTGTGCTCCATTAAAGGCAGTGTATGTGTTCCATTAGAGGCAGCGTGTGTGTGGTATTAAAGGCAGCTTATCTATGGCATTAAAGACACTGTACATGTGTCGTTAAAAGCACCATATGTGTGGTATTAAAGGCAGCGTATGTGTGGTATTAAAGGCAGCGTATGTGTGGTATTAAAAGCACCGTATGTGTGGTATTAAAGGCAGCGTATGTGTGGTATTAAAGGCAGCGTATGTGTGGTATTAAAGGCAGCGTATGTGTGGTATTAAAGGCAGCGTATGTGTGGTATTAAAGGCAGCGTATGTGTGGTATTAAAGGCAGCGTATGTGTGGTATTAAAGGCAGCGTATGTGTGGTATTAAAGGCAGCGTATGTGTGGTATTAAAGGCAGCGTATGTGTGGTATTAAAGGCAGCGTATGCCTCTGTTCTAATGAGCTGGACTGCACATTTAGCTGGAGTGGCTGTAACACGGGTACGATGCCTCCTTTGAGCTTGTACTCTTGGTGAAGGTTCGGGGATGACACAGTGTGCACTAGCTAGACTCAGTTCACCTGAACTGATTCATGTTCAGGTGAACTGATCAATTCAGGGTTTTACAAAGAGCCCCATGTACGTTTACTCCCTGCTCTGAAGTGTGAGAGTGATCAGGAGTGCAGGAGCAGGGAGTGCGAACCACCCCAGGACACCTGGCCGTGTGGCGCAGAAAAGGGTGCTGTTGTGTAAAACTACCTCCCAGGAAACGGGATGATAACGAAAGCAGCAGGCGTTAAAACGTGCTGTGGGCTGTGACAGCAGCCGCTCTCAACACACGGCATTGTGGGATACCTCATTTTCTTCTCCATTTGACTGAATATGAAATGAAGAAGAGCAGTGTGTCATATACACACACACACACACACACACAGGTGAGACAAAGTTTTACTCTTGTTGATATTTTTACTCATGGTGGTTGTAGCTGTATGTGCTGGTTTATGAGCTGGTGTGATTTATGGTGGGAGTTGGGGGGTGGGGTGGAGGGGGGGGGTCATCCTATGCAAAAATCCCTTCTGTTATCCTAGCAATCCCAGTAGAAAGAGCCTGACAGTACACACCATCTCCACACACATACACACCTCAGCACCCCTGACTTCCCACATCTACACACACACACACACACACACACGCACACACACCTCCACACCCACTTTACACCCACACATACCTTCACTCCCTCTTTGCACCCACGCCCTCACACACCTCCACACCCTCTCTATACCCACATACACCTCTACACTCACACACACATCCACACCCTCTATACCCACATACACCTCTACACCCACACACACCTCCACACCCTCTATACCCACATACACCTCTACACCCACACACACATCCACACCCTCTCTATACCCACATACACCTCTACACCCACACACACATCCACACCCTCTATACCCACATACACCTCTACACCCACACACACCTCCACACCCTCTACACCCACACACACCTCCACACCCTCTATACCCACATACACCTCTACACCCACACACACATCCACACCCTCTATACCCACATACACCTCTACACCCACACACACCTCCACACCCTCTATACCCACATACACCTCTACACCCACACACACATCCACACCCTCTATACCCACATACACCTCTACACCCACACACACACATCCACACCCTCTATACCCACATACACCTCTACACCCACACACACATCCACACCCTCTATACCCACATACACCTCTACACCCACACACACATCCACACCCTCTATACCCACATACACCTCTACACCCACACACACATCCACACCCTCTATACCCACATACACCTCTACACCCACACACACACATCCACACCCTCTATACCCACACATGCCTTCCCACCCTCTTTACACCTACACACACCTCCACACACCCACACAAACCTCCACACACACCTCCACACCTGCTCTACACCCACACACACCTCCACACCCTCTACACCCACACAGACCCTCTCTATACTCACACACACTTCTACACACTCCTCCACACACTCCCCACATCCACACACCACCACACCTCTCCACAAACTCCCCACACACCTCCACTCCCTCTCTACACCTCCACATTCCTCTACACCGCCTTTCCCAGCCCTGTTTCAGCCACACACAGCTGTAAAACATCACGCACATGTGATTCAAACCTCCAGGGTGTGGCGGGAAAGGGCCGTCAAGTACCTTCATTAGCACCACTGATGTAGTGCAAATGTGCTCATTATCACCCAGGTTTCATTGCAGGCAGAAAGCGGACTGCTAGCATTTAATAAAGAAATACAAACACAAAAATGGCCCATAATTAAACATTTATACACACACACACACACACACACACACACACACACACACACACACACACACACACACACACACGCACACACGTGTGCATCAAACGCATGCACACACAGACAAACTTTTCAGCTTCATCTATGAGGTTAAGCTTTGAGATCAATAGAGTTGGAGAAAAGCAGCTTTAATCTGGCCACTTCATGTGGCTTTACACAACTATTGATCAACAGAGAGATGAACGAGGGAGGGAGGGAGGGAAAAAGAAGGGAGGAGAGATGCAGGGGATGAAAAAACAGACAGGGTGGAGAGAGAGGCTCAGATCCTCACAGGTAATAGTTGGACATAACAGTTAGATTGTGGGATGTTTGTGTGTGTGTGTGTGTGTGTGTGCATGTGTATATGTGGGCCTGCAATAAACTGTCGTATTTTTAAACTGATCAAGCTTGCTGGTCACGTGTTGGACATGTCTGCTTTAGTTTGGCTAAATAAGCATTGTAAGAATTGTCATTGTCATAGGACCCTGCTGTGGGATGTTCCTGATTGGTCTAACTACATGTAGAATGTTGCTGTGAGATGTTCCTGATTGTCTAACTACATGTAGAGCTGTTGGGTGTCTCCCGTGGGATGGTTCATTCTGCTGCCTTCTACATTATCAGTATTGTAGAAAACAGGATTGCGTTGATTAACAAATGATTATTGTGCAGTGCTTCTGTTCTGTTGCTATCCTGGGGGTGTGTGTGTGTGTGTGTGTGTGTGTGTGTGAGATACTAGGCTGGGAGTTGGAGGGACATATCATGTCAGAGATGTTAATTTCTGCCCAGTGCATGTTGCTGCCTGCCTGCCAGTTAAAGTGATAGAGGACGTCAGAAACCGATTCCAGCTTCTCATTTACGCGTGCACACACTGTCTGTCACCCACACACATACACACACACACACACACACACACACACGCACACGCATACAGCCTCTATACTTTCATCTCTGTCTTCGTCCTTCTGTCCTACCCCTCTTTCAGTTCAATTCAAGGTAACTTTATTGGCATGACTATGCCACGCACAATTCTGCCAAAGCAAATAATGTGAAACTGAGCATGACGAATGTCATAAGTAGTGAAATAGTAATAAGTACTGAACTAGCCAGTTCTGAGTAATAAAAACTAAATAAGATTAAATAAAATAATAATTGTCGCAGTAAATTATAATAAAGTAGATAAAACAGGACAACAGTAATAATAACAGTAAATATATTAACAGGATATTGGTAATTTATGTACAGTGAGGTGTGGTAGGTGTTTTAGTGTAGTGTGTGTTACTCAATGTCTCTCAGGCAGTGACATGTTGCCACATATTTTACAGTGAGGAGCTGTTTCCTTCTCCATGGATAGTTTATCATTTTGTAGACTGGGGGGAGAATTTCTACATTTCAGAGTACATGCTTCGATTTTACTGTGAAATATTGGCGAATCTATGAATTTTTTGACAGTGGAGGAGAAAGTGCCGTTGTGTGTGCTCTCTCATTGACCACACGATGTTTGTATCTACACATTTCTGTAGCCAGATTGTGGCCACTGAGCATGTGAGGATCTTCAGCTAATTCTCTATTTTCTCTGTAATTTAGATGAGGGGTGCAATTCCTGATAAAGATCTTAGAAACTTACAAACAACTTTAAGAACGACGTAACTTTAAGAACGCCAAATTTACGAATGTTTCCCAAAAGTCTTCTTAGTCTCCAAACTTACGAAAGAGTTCTAAGTAGTTCTTTGTTCACTCCGCCTCTGCATCTGCACTGGAAAAGCTCCTCTAGTCAAAAACTGAACCACCGATTTACATAAATTTATTATTATTACGACACAAAAGTATAATTGGCAAAAAGACAATCATAAAAACTAACAACTAATAAGTGTTGAAATTTCAAGTATAATGTATAAAATGAGTAAAACTCTAAAATTATTACCTTTGCAATTCTGAAAAAAGATTTTAGACTTTTATCAAGGCACACATTATTCAAAACCATGGCAAACAAGCAGAGAATATGAAACTTTCTGTCGAGTGAACTGAGCCAAAAACAAAAGTAGACTCTAGGAAGTTCCTCAAATTCAGAAAAAAAAACAAAACAAAAATGGGACGATATTGCCAAGAATATCAGTGCATGTAGTAGTATAAAGAGATCAGGCATGAAGTGTGGCATGACTCCTGTAGTCAAGCCAAAATAAGGGGGCAGAACTCAGAAAGGAGAGGGCTAAGACTGGTGGAGGTCAAATGTCCACAAGTCCCCCTTACTGTTGAGGAGGAGAAGGGACTGGGGATACTGGGCCCCACAGCTACTGAAGAGACACCATGGGATTTGATACAGGAGTACATAGCTTCAGAGTGGATACCCACTGTCACCTAGTACATGTCCACCATCAAATGTACCATCCCTAGCCATCTGACACACTCAGAATTGGCACAGATGAAGGAGTCATTAGTACTCCCAGGCCACTTGGCCACGATGTCTGTAAAGAGGCATTGGTGGTTGCATATTACTTGTATATTCAAAGCAGAGAAGCCTCAAGAGGCTGGGATGGGAATGTGTAGGGGATCAGAGTGCCGTCCACTGCACCAACAACTCCAGCAATGTTTACAATTGCATGAAAACCAATTTTGGTTTCATGTAGTGCATCCCTAGTCCTTGGAAATCTTATACATATTGCTGCATGGCGAAGCAATGCTTTAGTAACAGCATGCACACATTTAGATACGTCAGCTTTGCTTAGTCTGTGGGTATCACCAACAGTCTGCAGAAACCCACCTGTGGCATAAAATCGGAGGGCTAAGGGCAAAATACTGCATTAAGGCGAACTACATGACTGGATTACGTCGTTGTCTTAAATTACAGTTGTGATCAAATTTATTCAACCCCCACTGAAATAAAGTGTTTTGGCCAGTTTGACATTGATTTTGATCATTTCAGTCATCTTATTTACAATTATATCAAAGAGGCACTTATAAATTAGACAAACATAACATAATATTTATGATGGAATAACCACAAATGTCTTTACTGTGCTCACATCATTATCAGTTTTATTCAACCCCCTAGTGACATTATTTTTTAGTACTTAGTACAACATCCTTTTCCAGTTATGACAGCTTTCAAGCGTGAAGCATAGCTTGACACAAGTGTCTTGCAGCGACCTATGGGTATCTTAGCCCATTCTTCATGGGCAAAAGCCTCCAGTTCAATCACATTCTTAGGCTTGCGCACTGCAACTGCCTTCTTTAGGTCCCACCAGAGGTTCTCAATTGGATTTAAGTCTGGTGATTGCGATGGCCACTCCAGAATGTTCCAGCCTTTCATGTTCAACCATGCTCTAGTGGACTTGGATGTGTGCTTCGGATCATTGTCCTGTTGGAAGGTCCAACGTCTCCCAAGCCGCAGGTTTGTGACTGACTCCATCACATTTTCCTCCAAGATCTCCTGGTACTGAAGGGAATTCATGGTACCCTGCACACGTTGAAGCTTTCCTGTACCATTAGAAGCAAAACAGCACCAAAGCATAATTGACCCCCCGCCATGCTTCACAGTAGGCAAGGTGTTCTTTTGTTCATAAGCCTGGTTCTTCCTTCTCCAAACATAGCGCTGGTCCATTGTCCCAAACAGTTCTAATTTAGTTTAATCTGACCACAGTACACTGTTCCAAAACCTTTGTGGCTTGTCCACATGACTTTTGGCATACTGCAGTCGACTTTTCTTGTTCTTTGGAGTTAGCAAGGGGGTGCGTCTGGGCGTTCTGGCATGGAGGTCTTCGTTATGCAGTGCGCGCCTTATTGTCTGAGCTGAAACTTCAGTGCCCACATCTGACAGGTCTTTTTTCAGTTCCTTAGCAGTCACGCGGGGATTTTTCTCCACATTACGCTTCAGGTAGCGCACAGCAGTCGCGGTCAGGATCTTCTTTCTGCCACGACCAGGTAACGTTTCCACTGTGCCCTTTAACTTGAACTTGCGAATGATACTTCCGATAGTGTCTCTTGGAATATTTAACAACTTCGCAATCTTTTTATATCCATTGCCATTCTTGTGAAGAGCAATAACCTCTTCTCTTGTCTTCTGGGACCATTCTCTTGCCTTCACCATGCTTGGAAACACACCAGTAGATGTCTAGAAGGAGCTGAGTATCACAGTCCTTTTAAATCTGCCTAAATGGTGCTTATCATGCTTGATTGCTGCTCGTTGACATCCACAGATGTTTTCAATACCTGATGGAAAACACTGGAATGAACCTCTGTTCTTAGGAGTGGTAGTCGTAAAGGGGTTGAATAATTGTGTCAATGAAGAAATCACAAAAAGGCCATTTAATACTTTATGACAAAAAAAATTGATGCTATCTTAGTTGCATTTAGTTCTTTAACAAGTCCTTGTAAGATTTCATTATGAACACAATTACAAATGTGCACTGAATTCCATAAAACCCTTCGCAGCATTGGGGGTTGAATAAATTTGATCACAACTGTATGTCTTCTATTGAAAGCCAATACTTTGAATTCAAAGCATACTAAGTTCTTCTTAAACGGGAGCTTCGAATTAAGAAGAACTTAGTGACTTAAGAATATCCGGACCCATTCGTAACTTACGAACGACTGTAAGTATGACGTAAATTACGAAGAGTTTCGGGAAACGCTTAAATTTAAGAATATTCATAAGTACAAGGTTACAAACGTTTTGGGAAATGCACCCCAGATGTGGATACAGTGAGGAAAATAAGTATTTGAACACCCTAGGACTTATCATCTTAGGTGCATGTCTACTGTGAGAGAGACATAATCTAAAAAAAAAATCCAGAAATTACTTGCAAAGTCGCAGGTTGATCAAATACTTATTTTACTCACTGTAGATAGTTAGATATGGATTAGATTGGGCAGTCATGGCCTGGCAGTTAGGGAACTGGTCTTGTGACCGGAGGGTCGTGGGTTCAATTCCCAGACTTAAGGCCATGACTGAGGTGCCCTTGAGCAAGGCACCTAACCCCAACTGCTCCCCGGGTATGGAGTCAAATTAGGGTCTTTAATGGTGACGAAAAAATAATAATATTGCAAATATAAGATTAGCATTTTGCATTTTACGTTCCTAATTTGTTTCTGCAATACTTTCCCTCTTTTGCGTTTCTTTCTTTTCTTTGCGTTTCACATTTTATGTTGCTGCTTTTTTTTTGCAATACTTTCTCCCTTTTGCGTTTCTTTCTTTTGTTTGCTCGTCACTGCTTTTCTTTGCGTCTCGCATTTTACGTTCATAATTTTTTTTTGCGCTTCTCTCTTTTCTTTGCTCCGGTTTTACCCTCTGTGTGGGGGCGGGGAAAGAGGCGTGGCCAAGAGCGAAAGGCGTGCTGTGAACGTTCAGCGTCAGTTCAGCTTCCTTCCACTCGCTGAACTGAACTGCTGCTGCAGCGCATCTGGTGTTAAAGGAAGAGAGAGGTCGGGTGTGTGCGAGGTGGTGGCGCATTTCAGGGCATTGTTTTTAATCGCTCAGGTTTTCAAAAGATCATTTCAAACCGACCTCAGTAAAATGTTAATAATAATAATAATAATAATATATATATTTTTAAACGAAGTTTTAAAAGGGCACTTTTGTTGATAAAGGGCAGAGTTGGTGGTGCTTTAGCACCTGATGTCTATGTCTGCACGCATATACCTGTGGTCCAGCTGGGCGACCGTCTGCCATGATACCAGTAACCAAATTGCCGCGCTGTGTGACGGTTCAACTGATGCCGCTGAACGTTCACAGCACGCCTTTCGCTCTTGGCCACGCCTTTTTCCCCGCCCCACACAGAGGGTAAAACCGGAGCAAAGAAAAGAGAGAAGCGCAAAAAAAATTATGAACGTAAAATGCGAGACGCAAAGAAAAGCAGTGACGCGCAAACAAAAGAAAGAAACGCAAAAGGGAGAAAGTATTGCAAAAAAAAAGCAGCAACATAAAATGTGAAACGCAAAGAAAAGAAAGAAACGCAAAAGAGGGAAAGTATTGCAGAAATAAATTAGGAACGTAAAATGCAAAATGCTAATCTTATATTTGCGATATTATTATTTTTTCGTCACCATTAAAGACCCTAATTTGACTCCATACCCGGGCGCCGGGCTAGGGCTGCCCACCGCTCTGGGCACGTGTGATCCACAGCCCCCTAGTAATCACTAGTGTGTGTGTGTGTGTGTGTGTGTGTGTGTGTGTGTTCTGACTGCACAGATGGGTTAAAAGCGGAGGACAAATTTCGATTGGGGTGTAAAAATCATAATTGACAAAATATGGCACATTTACATTTTTTTTAGATTGTTTGGTAATTTTGAGTTTAGATTCATTGTCTCAGTGCTGTAGATTTGTTTCTTTGCTTTGTTTGAAAATTTGGTGACAGTGATCACCAGTGCTCCAATGAGGCTGCTGGCAGTAGGTCAGCTGACAGAGGGGACTTGGTTTAGGGTTCAGTAGGTTTGTTAGTCTGAGATCCAGCTGACAGAGGGGACTTGGTTTAGGGTTCAGTAGGTTTGTTAGTCTGAGATCCAGCTGACAGACAGGACTGGGTTTAGGGGTGAGCTTTTTGGTTTGCAATGATTAATTTTGTGTTGCGATTACTGTAATTTAGATGCAGATCAAATTTGAGAGATCTTTTCTGAATGGGTAGAATCGTTGAAATCAGCCGTGCATACATTAGGTGGTGTTTTTCTTTGAACATTTAGTTCATTTCTGCAGATTTCTGCATGTGGGGCCTCGGTGGGATGCTTGTCCCAACTAGTGTCGTCGTGGTTACTGACAGGCCCCCCCATGCCTCACTTCCCTACAGTGCAATAGGCATAATGTCTCTAATAAAAACTTTTGCACCAAATTTTAATCAGGATCTCTATTTTGTAGAATGGTTTTTTGATTGCAGAGAAAGCTCTTCGTGGTTTTTATTTAAGTGCGTTCATTTCCAGTTGAAAGTTTCCTGAGGCGCTGATTTCCAGCCCGAGGTAATCACAATGTAATGAATGCTCGAGGGCGGTGTTTCCTGGAGTGAAAAGGTGCCTGCTGTCCTGAGACCTGGCTTTTTTCTGGAAGATTACAACTTTGTTTGAGTGTCAGGGTCCAGTTATGGCAGTTCTTTCTCACGCTCTCCCCGATACTGGATATTATAATAAGTAATCAGACACAGAGATGTGAATGTGATGTCCACTGGATGATTTACAGAGAAGCTGTAAGGGAGCACAAACGAAGGGAAACAACACATCCTAGAATACAGTGAGTCGCTGAAGTCATGATATATCTGAACGGTCAAAATCCATCCTGAGCCCAAGAATCACTAGTGTTGGGAGACACTGATATGGTGTTTGACTCTTTCCCCTGGATCATCTGTGACTCTCAACCCCCCGGAACTGATTCTCAAGTGTGGGGAGTTATAGGATGATCGGAACTGTCCCAAGTTCTAGAATGATTGGAACTGTCCCAAGTTCTAGAATGATTGGAACTGCTGAGTTCTGGAATAATCAGAACTGTGCAGAGTTGTAGAATGATCTGAATTGTGTTGAGTTCAAGAATGATTGGAACTGTCTTGTGTTCCAGAATGATCAGAACCATGCCAAGTTCTAGAATGATTGGCCGTTCCCCCAAATGACACCCACAGATTTCATCTGTGTGCGTGTGCGTACTCCCAGACAGATATTGTTCCATCAGCCTTCTCTCCATGGTTTCTGTATCACACTCTGAAATAAATAAGAACTAAAGTCTTGTGTGTTGCTGGTGTCTGCCTGTGGATCCAAGCCCCACTCGCATCTTGAAGTCACACCTATTTTAATCAGATGGATTTCGGGTGGCAGCCTGGCTGGGCGTCTGCTGCAGCATCTGTACAGTGACCATGCACTCTGCTCCCCCCCTGCGAGCGCCTCACAAGTAATGACTCGTTTCCAGACAGTTGGTCCTCTCGGAGAGATCCAGCCTTCTCCTCTCACAGCTGCTCCCCCACCGCTCACTGCTTCTGGATATGGTGTGTGTGTGTGTGTGTGTGTGTGTGTGTGTGTGTGTGTGTGTGTGTGTGTGTGTGTGCATGAGCAGTC
>NC_135219.1:5903888-5956388 GCF_052324685.1 Brachyhypopomus gauderio
CATCATGAATTGGTTTGACACAGATGTTCTTGATGTTTGGGAAGCTTCTGACTTGCAGTGCACGGACTGCAATGCCTTAGACTACAGTTTCTTAAGTCACCAGGCTACAGGTTCACACCCAACCCTACAGTACCCAGGGCCACCAGATAATTCACTGGTTTGTTACATCTATAAAGAATGGTGACAATCTGGTAAGGAACAGAATGGAGCAGTGTGGCTGTGTTCTCTAAAGACTGGACTCCTCCCATTCGAAATGACTACCTGAGCTTATTTAGACTAACACAGAGAGTACAGATCACTCATGCTAATATACAGCAACAGCTTTTGCTGACTACCTGCTTCAGGAGTCCTGTATAAAAAAGAAATACCCTAAGGTGACCGAGGAGAGCAGTGACATAAACCCCTTTTGCATTTATAATATGCATTTAATTATAGCAAACAAACAATCTGGACTAGTAGGCCTGGGTGGGGGTAAGTATGGCTGCATGTGTCTAATACATTTGGATTGGGATGGGGGGTTAGTGTATTGACCTGTGTCTAATGCACACATGTGGATTGGGATGGGGGGTTAGTGTATTGACCTGTGTCTAATGCACACATGTGGACTGGGATGGGGGGTTAGTGTATTGACCTGTGTCTAATGCACACATGTGGATTGGGATGGGGGGTTAGTGTATTGACCTGTGTCTAATGCACACATGTGGATTGGGATGGGGGGTTAGTGTATTGACCTGTGTCTAATGCACACATGTGGACTGGGATGGGGGGGGGGGGGTGAGTGCATTGAGCTATGTCTAATATGCACATGTGGAGTGATATGGGGGGATGGATCAGTATATTGGCCTGTCTGGTGGTGGTGAGTGAGTGTGTATGTCTAATATATATAAATATAAATATATATATATATATATATATATATATATATATATATATATATATATATATGTGATAACACAAAACCACTCATGGTTAGTTGTTGTGTTTTCGTAGAAGAAGCATATTTATGCATATTTATGTTATCTGTGTCAATACCCAGCGTCAATATTACATCTAGGGTATGATTGTGATAATAGTCCCGTTATATTTGGTGCAATGCCGACAGAGTTCAATATTGAAGTAAAGGCCCTTTTCCGCCTTCTCAAAATGTATATTAAAGTCTCTTACCATTATTATTTTGTCACTGCATGCCACTAAATTTGCTGCAAAATCGCTGAAATCGTTTGTAAAGTCTGAGTAGGGCCCTGGAGGTCTGTACCAGAGACCGTATACAGGGTTGCCAGCTCTCACGCATTGAGCGTGAGACACACGCATTTGACTGTCTTCACACACTCTCACGCCACACTTAGAAAAAAAATCTAGTTTATTTACCTCTGATCCATATCTATGATTCAATGACTTACTAGTTCGCTCTGGCGCCAACCACTGGCGATCGATCGATCGCGACAGTGGCGCAAAAAGGGGGTATGCAGCGTATGCGACGCATAGGGGCGCTGCACTAGAAGGGGCGCCAAATCGATGCCTGAAAATTATTTCTAGTCGGCATTTTCTGTGAGTTGTTTGTTCATATGATAATACACATCAAAAACAGAGCACAGCACTAGGCGCCCATTCTCTCCTTCCCCTCTATCCTCCTGTCACCTCCTCCTAAACACACGCGCACATGCATGTTTTTTACTCCTTTCAAAGGTACGTTTCAAAGTACGAAAGGTTGTCTCGTCTCGCGCATGCGCAGTATTTGTGCCGTACTCCTAGCTGATTAGACGAAGGGTACGGCTGGCGTACCCCTAATCTGTTCAGTTTTTTCCCGTCGTGCTGCACCTGCAGGGTGTTTAAGATGGAGGAGCAGAAAAAAAGCTCTCCGAGGCACAAAACAGAAAACGGAAGAGGGAGAGAGAAAAAGATGTTGTAGGGATGAAAAAAAACTTCTGAAAGTGGTTGAAAGACATCAGGTAGGTCAGGCTTGTAAACATTAAGGTTAGCTTTAGCTAAAAGGAAAGGTGCTACATTACAAAATATACGTATCATAACAAGTAAGTAGATGATGTAAGGGAATTTGTGATTTACTGTCCGTTACCCTCAGTCAGAACACTGACATATAGTTCACTCCCTGTCAGTGATGTCAGTAATGCGTTACTCTAATATTACCACGTTTTTCAGTGAGAACTATAACGCGCTACTATTTCCAGTCCAGTAATCAGATTAAAGTTACTTATCCACGTAACTGTGCGTTACTATTTTTATTTTCCCTAGTAAATATATATATTTTTTTCTTTCTTCTTGGCTCAGTTCTACTTTTGCGTCTGACCGTAGCGCTCGACTCCGCACGCTGTAGTGATGTGTCGTTCGCGAACGATCCGGCTCTTTGTAGTGAACGATTGGAACCGGCTCCACAATGGGAGCCGTTTTAGGATCCTATTTGGGAGCCGCTTTTTCCTTCAGTATTGCGCTTGTGCTCTGCATGTGCCACAGTTTTTTTTCCCAACATCGTTTTTATTTGTCCTTCGGTGCCTCGCTGGCTCTCCCTCTCCTTGCGCGTATTGCTCTGTTTCTGCCAGTGGTAGAGAGCGGAGAGTTTATTTCCTCAGTCAGTCCTTGGCGCCGAAAATGACGCAATCGCGGTGGCTCCGCCCCTGCGTGAGGACACCCGTGAGAAGCGAGGTCGTGCACCTTCAGCGCAATGAACAAAGTTATGTATGCCGGGTTCATACACCTTTACAAGGTGGAATTCAAGCACTTGTACGTCACTTTCAAGGTCCATTTTCAATATTTCCCAGCACCTTAAACTTAAGTTAAATATTTATACATATACTCAAAATTATTCGAAATTATTCGCTTTTTTATCACATCGATTCAGTCAGACAGCTATTTGTTGTGAAACAAAATACAGTTACATTTTCAAGCAGTTACATTTTCAAGCATTTTCAAGTACTTGTAGTGCCTACTTTAGCACTTTTCAAACCTGGAACACAATGCAACATCAGGTAAATTCCTTCCCCTGTTTTTGAGGGGTGTTTCTTTATACTACCACATATCATTTCGGACAACACTGCAAAGAATGTCTCCACTGCCCGCATGTCATGCGTGTGCTCCACACATCTGACCAATCACACGCAGCTTTCAGTTAATAACGTGGTGGGAAAACACTGAAAAAACATGTTATCTCCACTTTTTTTGTGGAAACAGGCAGACAATTGTCCAAGCTGTATTGCGTTCTTTTTGGTGCTATTTTGTGATAATTAAATAATTGGTTATAATAAAAGTTTTATTTATAAAGCATTGTTATGCCGCATTTTTACTCATCACAAGTGCTTAACAATGTCAATAATGAAACAAAATGTTATAAAATTAGGTTTAAGCTATTAATTAATTAATAATGTAAAATATATATATGGGGAGCCGTTTGGGAGCCGAAAGAGCCGGCTCTCCACAGTAAGAAGAGCCGTTAGAGCCGCATCTCAAAATAGAGCCGAAAATCCCATCACTAGCACGCTGCGCGCGACCCCGTGAGAGCGCGAGCACGTTTTACAAGTCATTTTTTGCAGTGTCCTCCCGTAACGATATGTGGTAGTAGTACCCCTCAAAAACAGGGGAAGGAACATTTACCTGAAGAATTATAATGTTGCTTTGTGTTCCACGTTTGAAAAGTGCTGGAATTTTGACTAATGTAGCCTACTTTAAAATGCTTGAAATTGTAATGGTATTTCGTTTCACAAGCTGTCTGACTGAACAGTTCGCTTGTATTACGTTTACAAATAAATATACAAATAATACCGCGCAGCTACACAAACGTAATGTCAGGAGATACTGTAGCGACTACTACTCCTCACGGTGAATTCACTAACGGACTAATTCACTAATGTAACTAAGTTACTTTTAAAAGGAGTAATCAGTAATCGGATTACTTTTTCAAGGTAACTAAGCCATCACTGCTCCCTGTGGCATGTCAACAGCTGATACAACTGGTACTATTAATAGTTACTATTTGGGTTATTATTTTTCCTCTAAATCGGCTTTCAAATCCACTTTTCATGCTTGTGCTGGAAAAAAAAACTCAGTGCCGAAATTAAAAATCAACCAATCAGAATATTTCACACCGTCGTTTCTAGATAAAACAGAGAAAGGAATTCTTGAGGAATCAGTGACCACATATGCCCTGACTACCTGTGATGTTTCAAGAGATATCATTCAAGAAATATACCCAGCAAGCCGTCTACTGAATAGGGTTACAATGCTCTAGAGAAGTTAAATTTCCTCATAAAGGAGAATCTTGATTTGGTGTTTCCAAATTTGACAGTAGCCCTTAGAGTATTCCTGACCATGCCTCTGACCGTTGCATCTGCTGAGAGATCCTTTAGCAAGCTTATCAAAATATACCTTTGTTCAAGTATGAGCAATGATCGCTTGACCCAGTTAGCAGTGATCTCAATTGAAAACAATGTGGCGCGGTCTATTTCATTTAATAGTATTCTTGACAAATGGGCAAGTGCAAAAGCACGAAATGTAACAATTTAGTAAAAACTCTTGTTAAAAATCTTACACAGAGTCGAGGATATTGTTCTAAGCGCTTTGTGACAACATGTGTTGGGAAAAGCGCTATACAAATATTTGATTTGATTTGATTTGTTCAGATTTTGTTACGTCTAGCTCCGCCTCCCGCCCCAGTCTTGTGTCGTATGCCCTAGCCCTACCTAGTTCCCCGGTGGGAGGTCCCTGTCTGGTTGTCACACCCCAGTCATTTACGTTACACCTGTGACTCGTTTTCTCCCTTCCATCTTGTGTATTTAGATCCCCCTGTCCTATTCACCTACGTCGGTCGATTGCTACGCTCCCTCGTCTGTCAGGGTTCTTCGTGGTTTTAAGTATTCCTGGTTCATGCTCATTGTTCGGTTATTCCTAGTCTCTGGTTAAACTTATATGTGTCTTGTCTCGGCTCTTGCTTGTTTGTTTGATGTGTAGTGCTTTTGGTTCCGTTTCAGTACGTATTTCTCTGTGTCCTCCTAGTCACCTAGACTATGTCTCTAGCTGTTTCAAGCGTTTTCCCCTCCCGCGGTTCCTTCACTGTTTCATCTTGTCGTTAAGTTTTCATGTGTCTTGTTGTTTCTCTTTTATCGGTGTTCGTTGTTGATGTGTTCAGTTGTTTCTCTTTCATTGGTGTTCGTTGTTTTTCCCGTGGGTCTGTGATCTTAGTTCTAAGTTCCACTGCCTCGATCTATGTTGTGATTTACTTGGATGTTCCCACTCACCTTAGTGTGCTGCCTGTACTCTGTGTAGTTACTCCCATTTCCGTTTGTTGTGTAGTGTTTCTGTTTGCACCTAGTTGTTTTGTCATTGTTTCGCTATTAAACGTCTTTACATTGCAGTTGCGTCACGCCTACCCCTCAGCAAACGTAACAGATTTGCTGTTACATATTATTAAGACTGTTTTTTGTTTGTGATGTTTGAGATGCTCACCTGCTGTAAGTAAGAGAATAAAAGTGTACAATATCTCTTGTATTTTATAAGTGCATGAAAAAGTGAGATCTGGACACATGGCGGGGGGGATTAAACTCTCATGGAAGACAAAGCTCCAGACTATTCTCCGTCCTGGCTCCAAGATTGTGGAACGATGGTGCTTGGACTTGCTATCTTCATGCGTAGACTGAAGACTCACCTGTTCTGAAGGCCTCCATCAGAATATGTGACGGGTAAAAATAGTACAATAGTACAATTTCCATGTACTATTGTTACCGGTCACATATTCTGATGGCGGTCGTCAGAATTGGTGACCCCTGTTAAAAGGCTCACCTGTCTATCTCATTAATGATTTTTATTTATTTCATTATTTTGCAAAAGTGAAGTGGATGGTAAGCCTGACTTTACTCAAATGTCGGCACGTGTAAAATTCTGTAACAAAGCATCAGCGTAGCTCGTGCTCGTGAAGCACTCATGCCTATGAACAGAAACTGCGAAATAGCGCCCTCCGGATTAGTTATATCAATTGATAGCATCTCAAAATAATTTGAGATATCAAAGTGTTTCTGATGAATTTCTAAAGAATTTCGATAGATTATACATATTCCTTCTCTTCCTTACAATCTTGGTTCATGTACATAATTGTATGGCGCAGGGGTGGTTTCGTTTAGAGTTAATTATTCACGAGATCGAATAATCAATTTTCAGGTCACTTATAATCTCGTTCACAATAGCTGCTTTAGAATTGAGTGATCGAATATTGAGTAATCCAATTTTCAGATCGGTCATATTGTTACTAATAATCAGATGCAGGGTTTGAATAATAGTTAAAATCTTAGGATGGACTATTTTAATTTTCTTATAATTTAATTTAACCCGGGGCACAGACACATTCTCAGTTCTGTTGGGACTAGGTGATACCACTTGTCAGCTCACAGTCGGTTTAGCCTGTTTGTCTGTGGCCTGGTCGTGACTTTGGATTCTCAGCAGCTCCTAATACTAAGGAAGCGTAGCCTATTGCTGCCAAGAATGTAAAAAAAAATCTTCAGCATGTCGTTATTACAAGATCCTTATGTTGCTAAAACAACATATTATGTCGTTAAAACGATATAGTATGTCTGTGACGGGCAGGGTGAGCGAAAATAAATGGAAGCGATCACGCCAAGTCTCAGGGAAATAGGATGGTTTAATATGTAAAGTGCGCAAACCAAAACCCGTGAACTGATCCGAATTAAGGATATAATAACCAGCAGTCAACTGGTACAAAGACAAGACATATATAGACGAACAAACGACCCTCAGGTGAGACGGATCGCGGGCTCCGCCCACTTGAGGGACGAACACAACGCCACACCCACAGGACAAGCTGCTGCTGTAGACGGGGGCGACCAGTAGGGGGCCGCCGTACCGTGACAGATCCCCCCTCCAAGCCGCACTCCCCTCCACCGGCTGTGCGGCCTACAGCAGCAGCACACAAAACAAAGGGGCAGGCAGGCAGGGACAAGGGACACACCCCCTGTAGTCCCGGAGCTGAAACACAAAACACAAACAGGTTAGCTCGCCTACCTGGGCGGGACCCTGGACCGACTGGGCCGTCAACGAGACAAAACCACGCCCCGGTCGGTCACAGGGCCCTCACGCCCTAACCGGCCTTAAGCCGCATAGCCCCACAGGTGCGAGGACGGCGGGCCACGGCTCCGTGTCCGTCCGGGGTGTATGTGTGCAGGTTACCTCCCTGGGGCGTGGCTAAGTCACCTCCTGGACCTACCTCCTCCCGGAGCTGGCCCCTGCCTTCTGCTAGGGGCCACCCCAGCCTCCTGGGGAGTCAGCCCCAGCCGGAGCCTGACTTTACGAGGAGGACTCCTCCACCAAACCCAGGAGCGCCAGAGACCGAGGCCCAGAGCACCCTTATCGCGGGCTGGGGAACAGCCCCCAAGGGCCTCCTGGTCACCCCGAGCAGGAGGGAGGATCTCCATCCTCAGCAGGAGCTCTTTGGACCAGAGCCCTATCGTCCCCAAACATCCGGGGGCCCCAGCCCTCTAGGGAGGGGCTCTTTCCGACCGGGCTCCGGTCACCCTACAACATAAGGGGGCTCCTGCCAGCTGGAGACCCCCACAAGGTCCAGGACTGCCACGATCCACCACCAGGGAGAGGCACCTGCACATAAAACACAAAATGCACACACACACCCACACACACCAACACAAAACATAGACGCGCACTGCCCTGATCCCCCTTACAATGGGGGAGGGGTCTCCGTCTTAGCAGGGGAGTTCCACCTGCTCAGGAGAACCCCCCACGTTCCTGGTCAGGGCCTCCCTCAGGAGCGACGCCCTCCGTGCCACTCCCCGTGGCACGGGACCATCACTGGTCCACCCCCAACACACACTCAAGGGGGAGGAGCATGTGTGGAATTACATTCAACATAATCACGGGCACGCAAGAACACCACACACGCAAAGACTAGACAAAAACGGTGTACAGACGACGAACGGACGAGACCCACACATGCGCGCTCGGTTTAAACACATAACAGCGACGCGCCGCTCGTGTTCGCAGTCACTCCCCACATGAAACACAAGACACAACGGGGAGCGAGGCGACAGTGAGGAGCGGCTTTCGCGCTTTACACAAAACATGGAACATTCAACACCACGAGCACGCACACTGATCCAGACGCCCGTTCACACGTACACACTTTACACACTTTACACTCACACAACATGAAGAGTTTCCCGGGGAAGACGCCCCGGTCTTCGCCGTGCCACTCACAACACTAATGCACGGCGAAACTCTTCAGACAGACAAACAATGTACAGGAAGAGCTTTCCCAGGGCAGACTGCCCTGGTCCTCGCCGTGCTACACACATACACAAAACACATAAGCACGGCGAAGCTCCTCACATAAAACACCACGCAGACAAACACTTACCACGAGACATGACCACGAACGAAGGAAAAAGCAAAGGAGACTGGCGGCTTCCGAAGGTGGCTGGTTATTCTGTGACGGGCAGGGTGAGCGAAAATAAATGGAAGCGATCACGCCAAGTCTCAGGGAAATAGGATGGTTTAATATGTAAAGTGCGCAAACCAAAACCCGTGAACTGATCCGAATTAAGGATATAATAACCAGCAGTCAACTGGTACAAAGACAAGACATATATAGACGAACAAACGACCCTCAGGTGAGACGGATCGCGGGCTCCGCCCACTTGAGGGACGAACACAACGCCACACCCACAGGACAAGCTGCTGCTGTAGACGGGGGCGACCAGTAGGGGGCCGCCGTACCGTGACAATGTCGTTATAATGATAAAACTATATCATTATTATGAGAAAAGTCATTTGTAGATGGTGCCATTTGTGACGGGCAGGAGTGAGCAACAAAAAGGAAGCGATCACGCCAAGTCTCAGGGAAAAAGGGTGGTTTAATATAAAGTGTGTAAACCTAAAACCCGTGCAATAGATCCAAATTAAGGATATAATGACCAGCGGTCAACTGGTACAAAGACAAGGCATATATAGACAGACAAACGACCATCAGGTGGGAACGGATCACGGGCTCCGCCCACCTGAGGGGCGTACACGACGTCACAAAACAACAACAACACAGCCGCTGTGGACAGAGGCGGCCGGTAGGGGGCCGCCTCACCGTGACACCATTGATAACATGTTGTCAACTATTTAAAATACAAAATTGCAGGTGTTTGTTTTGGTTGCCAGAAATAAGAATTTGCAAATTTTGGAACTTTTGCTGATACTGTCTTAAAGCTATTGAAGAAGGAATTACAAATATGCGAACGTGAAACCAACTTTACCGCGGTGTAGTTATGTCATTTTAAGACATAAGCTCAGGGCCTAATGAGCCAGCTAGCAAGCAGACTCTCCTCTTCCAGAGGACCATTTCCTCTGGACCTATGCATTTTCACCCACCCACTGGGTCTGGGGCTTATTGTGCCCGGTCCTTTCCCGGCTGCCCCCCTGTGATTACTGCTCCACTCCAGAGGGAGGGCGCTTTGGAGTTCCGGGGCCTGGATTGGTGCTCCGGTGTGGGGGCGGTTGGCCCGCTCCCCTGGGCGGTTGTGGTCCGGGGTGGCTCAGGACTCCTCGGCGGGAGGGGTGCGGGGTGGTTCCCGGGGGCGCGTGGCACTGGGGCTTTGCTACTTGCACTTGTCCGTGTCATTTAGTTTGCCCTCATTCCTTTTATGTTTTAATGTGTTCCTAGTTTGTCAGATGTTTAACCTCCATGTTGTTTCTTTGTT
This sequence comes from Brachyhypopomus gauderio, assembly GCF_052324685.1. Taxonomy (NCBI): domain Eukaryota; kingdom Metazoa; phylum Chordata; class Actinopteri; order Gymnotiformes; family Hypopomidae; genus Brachyhypopomus; species Brachyhypopomus gauderio. The sequence continues at coordinate 5,913,602 of NC_135219.1, forward strand.
TGTTGTAATGCCTCACCTATCTCATCATCGTGTTCCTAGTTTGTCCGTTGGTTACATGTACTTTTATCCTGACTCCGATTATGTAGCTCCCCATGTGTTGAATTAAACCTAAAGTCGGGGGTAATGCATATTCATTATATTTGCAATAGTAATTGACCAATAACCTCTGTTAGAATAATACCCCTAAAAGTCAGTTAAACACGCACAATGAATTTAGAGAAATGATGTTAGTCTTTCAGTTTGTGTAGTTTATCTGAATTCATTTACTTTGCTTTCACTCATCTAGCTGTTTAAAGTCAATTTTATTTCACTTTTGGATGACACTTGTTTCTAATTTAGCTGTCAGCATAGTTACAGTTCCCGTGAACCTTCCAGTTCCATGGCACCTGCAAACCTTTTAGTGACATCTCGCAAACACCTCTGAAATCTGGCAAAGTTCTGAACAGTATTAAGGAAATTAGACCAGCTTATTTCACTGTCTTTGAGCTCCCTTGAGAAAGACACCTGGGTCAGAATGCACTGTGAGTCTGTACGTAGAAACCTGTGCTGCCACTCAAACCTGCTGTAACCAGAACCACTGACCGCACACAGATGGGGCATTCCCTATTCCCTTTCTGTTATGCTCAAAGTAAGCTTTGCCTTCATTCATATGTCTTGTCTTATGCCAATTGTTTGCCGCTATGAAATGATACGGATCCGTACCTCTCTGTTTTAGTGCAATCACCTAGTGTCACTCTGTTAGCCTAGTAGTCACTATCTGATGGTGCAATAAAATCTTTTCTCGATAGGATCTTCTCCGCTTTCTTGACATTTCACTCAAAACCTTTATTACCTCATTGGTAACCATTAGGCTAGTGAATGTATTATTTTAACTGTGTTGTCAATTATTTCTTAATTTAATAGCACAATTTGTTGCCCATTGTTTGTATTATCTCCTCTCGTTGACATATATTATTAATTGTACCCTTTATAATTTAGATATTAATCATTGAATAAATTCTGGGATTTATTCATAAATTTCCTTGTAGTACTAAATATATACAGTGTTGTGTATGTTCACACTAAAAATTAACCATTTCAAAGTTCAGTACATTCTAATGTAAATGAAGTAATTCAAAGTGCAGTTCATTTAAATGAAAATGAACTAGTTCACATTCATAGTTCTTTTTTTTTATACTCCACATCGGCCACAGTGTAATCCAGTATATTTACATTTTCAGCATTTAGTAGACGCTCTTATCCAGAGCGACTTACAAAGTGCTTTGCTTCTGATCACAGAATACATCCTAGGTAATAGTACGGATAGGCCAGAATTCAAGACACCATTGAGTCAGACTACTACTAAACTACAGGAGTCAATATCATTACCTAGTGTTTTGCAAGTTAGACGTTTGCCAAGAAGCACAAATAATCATAAACAGACATACCATTTGCCGTTGTTCTTAAATTGTAACAGCTGAGTTAGTGCTCTGGTAAGAACTCAACAAACAGGTGAGTCTTCAGTCTACGCTTGAAGATAGCAATAGACTCTGCAGTCCTAGCAGCTAATGGAAGATTGTTCCACCATCTTGGAGCCAGGACGGAGAATAGTCTGGAGCTTTGTCTTCCATGAGAGTTTATACATGGAGTTTCGAGTCGAGCCAAGCTTGAGGTTCTGAGTGTTCGCTGTACAGATCGGCTTTTTACCATGGACATCATGTAGGGAGGGGCCAGTCTATTTTTGGCTTTGTAAGCAAGCATCAAGGTTTTATATCTGATGCATGCCGCTACTGGAAGCCAGTGAAAAGAGCATAGCAGAGGAGTCACATGTGAGAACTTGGATAGATTGAAGACCAGTCGTGCTGCAGCATTCTGAATTAGTTGTAGAGGTCTGATGACCCGTAGAGGAAGACCTGCAAGTAGAGAATTGCAGTAGTCCAGCTTAGAGATTACTAGAGACTGCACAAGCACTTGAGTAGCTTCCTGTGTAAGGAAGGGTCGTATTCTCCGTATATTGCAGAGGAGAAATCTGCAGGATCTGGTCAGCTTTGAAACATGTGTTAAGAAGGACAACTCATTGTCCAACGTTACACCTAGGCTTCGAGCGGTTTCTGATGGTGTTAACAAGATGTTCTCAAAGGAGACTGTGAGGTCATGGTGTGGGTTTGGGGTTCCTGGAATGTACAGAAGCTCAGTTTTGCTAGGGTAGAGCTTCAAGTGGTGAGTAGTCATCCATGAAGCAATATCTGCCAAGCATGCTGAGATACGCCTAGAGACCTGGGTGTCAGAATGAGGGAAGGAAAGAATTAGCTGGGTGTCATCAGCATAGCAATGATAATAGAAACCATGGGACAAAATAATGTCACCAAGGGAACGAGTATATAAAGGGAAGAGAAGAGGGCCTAGGACTGAGCCTTGGGGGACTCCAGTGGAAAGTTTACATGGATTGGATGTAGATTCTCTCCATGTTACCTGATAGGAACGGTCTTCAAGATATGACTGGAACCATTTCCAAGCAGAGCCAGTCACACCGAGGCTAGAAAGAACAGAGAGGAGGATGTTGTGGTTGACAGTGTCAAAGGCTACAGAAAGATCTAGAAGAATTAAAACTGATGATAGCTTGTTAGCCTTGGCAGCATGGAGCTTCTCGGTCACTGCTTTGAGGGCAGTTTCTGTTGAGTGTGCCCGTTTGAATTTCTGTTTGAGTGTGCCCGTAGGATCATGGAGTTGGTTCTGGGTGAGGAAGAGAGATAATTGGTCACAGACTGCTCGCTCCAGAGTTTTTGATAGAAAAGAAAGAAGTGATACCGGTCTGTAGTTGTTCATGTCAGAGGTGTCAAGTGTTGCTTTTTTCAGGATTGGTACCACCCTTGCCATCTTGAACACGGTAGGCACATGACCCGAAACTAAGGAGTTGTTGATGATTGCCGAGATGAACGGAAGGAGTTCTCTTGACATATTCTGGAAAAGAGTGGAAGGAAATGGATCCAGTGGGCATGTAGTAGGATTGCTAGAAGTCAGAAGTTGATGTATCCTGTCTGAGGAGAAAGGGGAGAAAGAAGCCAAGGAGTTGAGTGTTGGGTTAGAGATACTAGTCGGAAGGTTGGGAGCTGGGGAGAAGGACTGACGGACTGCTGCAATATTCTCTTCAAAGAAGATGACAAAATCCTCAGGAGTGAGAGAGGATGGAGGAGGGGGTGAGGGAGGGTTAAGGAGTGAAGAAAAAATGCTGAATAGCTTGCGTGGATTGGATGCAGATGATTAAAATTTCTTTCTGTAGTAGGCTGACTTTGCTGATGTGACTTCCAGTGAGAACTTTGAAAGGAGAGATTGATATGAGCGGAGGTCTGAATCTAGGTGACTTCTCTTCCACCTCCTCTCTGCAGTTCTTAGATCTCTCCTGTGGCTGCGAAGCACTTCAGTTAGCCAGGGGGTGGATGGAACAGATCTCTTAAGCCTGGGGGAGGGAGGACACAAAAGATTGATGGATGAAGAGAGCGTAGAGAGGAAAGTATCAGTAATTTTGTCCAGCGAGAGAGAAGACAGACAATTCTGATGAGGAAGGGAGGACAAAATAGTGGTAGCAAGGGTTGAGGGATTGATGGAGCGCAAACTTGGGTGAAAGTAAGAAGAATGTACAGGGGAAGTGTGAGTGGAAATGGCAGGGAGGGGGAAAGAAAAGGATAAAAGGTGATGGTCTGACAGGTGGAGTGGGGTGACTGTGATGTCCGATGTTCCAGTGTCTCGTGTAAAGACCAGGTCCAGAATGTTGCCTGCTCTATGAGTCGCAGTGGATGGGTTGATGGCGAGGTCAAATGACGACAGCAATGGAAGGATGCAAGATGATTTAAGTTTGTCGGATGGAAGGTTGAAGTCTCCAAGGAGAATGAGGGGGACTAAGGAGGGTATCAAGTTCGTCAATGAAGTTCTCAAGGGAACCTGGAGGGTGATAAATCACAATCATGTGAAGAATAGTGGGGTAGGATACAGTGATAGCATGGAACTCAAAAGAAGAAATTGAAAGAGCTGAAAAGGAGAGTTGGGTGAAACGCCACTCTGGAGATAAAAGTAGACCTGTGTCACCTCCCATTCCAAGGCGTCATGGGGAATGAGTGAATGAGAAGGCAGAGGACAGAGCAGCTGGAGTTGCAGAGTTCTCTGGAGTGATCCAGGTTTCGGTCAGAGCCAAGAAGTGTAGCGAGTGGAGGGATGCAAGAGCTGAGATGAAGTCAGCCTTCTGGACAGCAGATTGCCAATCTTTGATCGGCTTTTAGGAATCACCAGTAGACTACCGTTTGAAGACCTGAGAAAGCTGACTGGAACATATCTAACCATCATTTCACTGAGGTAAAGAGGAGCAAGACCATGAAGACATTTAAAAACCATCACTAGAACCTTAAAGTCTATTCTAAACCTGACAGGTAACCAGTGCAGTGAGTGGAGTGCAGGTGTAATATGATCTCTCTTTCTCCTTCAGGTCAAAACCCTTGCAGCAGCGTTCTGAACTTGCTGCTCAGAACGCTGGATGAGCGCGGTGGAAGGAGGTGATCAGCGTGGGGTCCACCACCTCAGAGGCTGGGATCTAGGACTTTCTGGATGCGATGCTCTAGACACAAAATCCTCTCCATCTACACTTCTCACATATACTGTCAAAGTACCACTACATGTAAGTATACATGCCACACTTAGCACACTCAGCACAAGCAACAAGTGAATCAGACATGGTGAAATTCTTAAGCTTTGGTTAAGTTTTTGTAGGTGGAAAGGTGTTCCGATGGCTTGTGGAGGTTGCCGATATGGAATTTATGGGTAGATATATATCCCAAAAGATTTCCAAAAATGAATAATCAACTCGTTTAACTAAGGAACAGGATGACAACACAGTTTGTGCAAAAACATTTAAAAACCTGGAAGCAGGAACTAACCAGAGAGGGGAGAGCCTCTAATACACAAATGGACTGGACTGGTGTGTGTGTGTGTGTGTGTGTGTGTGTGTGTGTGTGTGTGTGTGTGTGTGTGTGTGTGTGTGTGTGTGTGTGTGTGTGTGAGAGTGTGTCTAGTACACACATGGATGGACTGGGGAGGGATGAGTGAATTTGCATGTGTCTAATACACAAATAGCATTGAAATAAATATGAAATAATGAGAATATGTGTATATTACACACACACACACACACACACACACACACACACACACACAAACACATGAACATATATGCACACGACACACAAAACAGCCTGAGGGAGGTGGCAGGGGCAGAACGTGACATACTGTGGTGCCATCTGTGAACTTAATGATGATGTTGGATGTATGCAGTGGCAAACAGTCATGGGTAAACAGGAGAAGAGCAGGTGTCTCAGCACGCATCCTTGTGGCATGCCAGTGTTCAAGTTGAGACTGAAGGACATGTGGCTGCCTAAGGCCATTGAGGTCTGTTTGTAAGGAAGTCCAAGATCCAGGTACACATGGAGGTATTGATTCCTAGGTTATGGAGATTGGGCACCAGTCTTGTGGGGATAACTGTGTTGAAGGCAGAGCTATAATCAGTTTACAACATCTGGGTGTAGATGTTCTTGTTGGGCAGAATGACAGGCAGTGGGGGTGGTGTTGAGTGCATTTGAGTGTGTCTAATACACACTTCGACTGGGGTGTGAGGTAATAAAAATATTTTAAGTGAGAAAGTTAAGAAATAAGTCTGAGGCCTGTGTAGGCCATTCTGGAACTTAGCAGGCCTTGGAGACGGACATGGGAAAGTAGCTCTGTCTGTTCTGATTAAGATCATTTCAATGAGCTGAAGGCCTCTTTGTTAGTCACTAGTTATTGTTAGATTAGTGTCTCTACCAAGGTCAGAATATTGCAGAAAACACCTCTGTCTTGCAGGTGTCTGGTGGTGTGAGTTAGGGACATCTTTGAATAAAAATTTTAAGAGTCAAAATATTCCAATGGTGTATAATGATATCATACATGCATAATGATGGATTTTAATTTACATATATTGAAAATGTATATCAAAGAAGGTTGTGCAATTACATAATCATTCCTGAACATGTATAAAAATGTGAGTTTTCTGGAGGTTATTTTTAACGGGGTGACAGAAGCAGCAGACACAGGAGGTAGTGCTGGGTCTAGTTTAATGTCCATCTCCATAGTAGACACACCACAGCTCAAAACTCAAATATATACCAAACGGAGGAGCGTAACGTGCTCAAAACTCAAATATATACCAAACGGAGAAGCTTGGCGTGCTCAAAACTCAAATATATACCAAACGGAGAAGCTTGGCATGCTCAAAACTCAAATATATACCAAACGGAGGAGTGTGGCGTGCTCAAAACTCAAATATATACCAAACGGAGGAGCGTGGCGTGCTCAAAACTCAAATATATACCAAACGGAGGAGCGTGGCGTGCTCAAAACTCAGTCAGCAGTCACTTCTAACTTGGCCTGTAGGTGGTAGCGCAGCGGTAAGTAGTGCATCAGCGGGTCCAGGTAGGCGCAAGCAATGCACAGCGACGTTCTGCAGGACCTGTGGGCTTATATAGGAAGTCAGAGGACTGAGGGACAGGTGTACATGATAATGACTGGTGATGACTGAATGATTAATAGGCGGTGAGCGGGATCTGGGGAGTGTACCAGCGGTGGAATGTAGTGAAGTGGGCGGCTCCCCTGTGGAGCCGGCCCGGCCTAACATGACAGTATTCCCTGGGGGGCATGCCCTGTGGGACCTCCTCTGGGAATGTCTCAATTATGAATCAATGTTGAGATACAATAAAGTGGGGCCTGTTATTCTCTTCAAGTTATCCTGGAGTATCTGCCTTTGTTATTTTATTAAGTATGAATTATTTTGTTACTGTTTAAGGATTATTCAGTGGTACTATAATGTGTCTATAATGGGGTGTCTGTGTGTGTCTAATAAACCAATAAACAAAGGCTGGGGGGGGGGGGGGGGGGGGATGAGTGTTTGTGTGTGTCTAATGCAATGTATGTATTAGAAATACACAAACACACTCACCCCCCTGAATCAATGTGTGTATTAAACACACACTTGGACTGGGGAGGGGTGTGTGTTGCATGTATCTAATACACTCATGGACTGGGTTGGGGGTGCATTTGCGTGTGTCTAATACTCACATGGGTTGTGCGGGTGTGTGTCTAATTCACAAAGGGGCTGGGTGGATGAGTGCGTTTGCGTGTATCCAATACTCAGATGAGCTGGGTTGGTGAGTGCATTTGCATGTGTCTAATACAGTCATAGACTGGGGGGTGAGTGAATTTGTATGTGTCTAATACAGTCATGGACTGGGGGGTGAGTGCATTTGCGTGTGTCTAAGACACACAGACTGTGGGGGTGAGTGTGTTTGGATGTGTCTTATACACACATGGACTGAGAAGGTAAGTGTTTGTGTGTGTGTGTGTGTGTGTGTGTGTGTGTGTGTGTGGCTAATACTCACATGGACTGAGGAGGTAAGTGTTTGTGTGTTCGTGTGTCTAATACTCACATGGACTGAGGAGGTAAGTGTTGGTGTGTGTGTGTGGCTAATACTCACATGGACTGAGGAGGTAAGTGTTTGTGTGTTCGTGTGTCTAATACTCACATGGACTGAGGAGGTAAGTGTTTGTGTTGTGTGGCTAATACATGGACTGGGGCTTATCTGCTTTGGCAGGGTGCTGGCCGCTCGTTCTCGTTCCAAACATGCTCGTTCTAAACACGCTCACACATGGATCACACATTTGACCTTCTGCTTGGCAACTCGAGCCATTTTACAGAATGCGTTGCTTTTGCTTGAACACGTCTGTGACGTGGGCGTCTGGCCGACCTAGCTCCACAGCATGTTCTCTTGCGATGGGCACACGCATGTGCGCGTGCGCATCAGGCAGTGTCACTGTGTGCATGTGGGGAGGGGAGGGGTGTGTGTGTGTGCGTGTGTGTATGTGTGTGGGGGGGGGGGGGAGTAAACACATGCTTGTTTACCACCAAGAACTGCTACCTCGATGACATTATGCTTTCAACAGTGCAGTCAGAAAACAAACTGACCAAAAACATGGGTTGGGGACGTGGATGAAGCCTCTGAAGGTGATGGTGAAGAACGGGTGGCAAAATTTGCCAAGAACAAGCAGAGTTGAGGAACAGCTTCATTTGTCCAGGACGAGCGTAACGTTGGGCAGGACGCTCTGCTCCCTCCTCATAACGACTCAAGCTGTCAGCTGGAAGCCAGACCCACGCATTTTACTGCATAGAGCACGGCAACATCCATGACTCTGGCCATTCTTATAGTGGTATAATATTTATCTCAGATCTCTACTCTTTGTAATTAATGTTATAATTATAGTTACTAAAATTACTACACTAACATTACTACACTGATATTACTACACTGACATTAATACACTAATTTTACCGCACTATACTAAAATGATTACACTGACATTACTTCACTAATATTACTACACTACACTAATATTACTGTTTCTTAAGATTACTTCAATTACTTTAACTCTACTTTGGTAATGACTCTATTTTGGTAACTTTGGTAAAAAGTAAGCTTTGGTAATGACTCTAATTTGTAGTACCTTTGGTTAAAAGTAAACTTAAGTTTAACTGGAGTTTTTAAACTCAAAGCCACTCACGCTGAATCAAATGTCTGTCACATGACTTATAGGTTTGAGATGTTTAAAGTTCTATTGGTGTGGAGCAGAGAGCATGTTTATGACAATGTATGTGACAAATGTTATGTTGTGTTGTGGGTTCCTTTAGACAACCCTTCGAGGACACACACACGGACACTGTTTCACTATTGGAACCATATCGCTTTACTGAGGCATCTGCATTAGTGTACAGACAGAAAACACACAACGGGGCAGCGCAGCACCCACCAGTGGCACGGATGACAAAAACCAGTATAGTCCATGCAGACTACATACATCACAACAATGACAATTTATTGAATGGAAAATATCTGAAGTATAAGAGGTGCAAAGAGAGATACTATTAACAAATAATACTAACAAATAGGCTAACTAGAGTAATGAAAATAATAAAAAAAGAAAATAATAGTACAAATTCAGCTTGTAAATGGCCATTCATTCAGTGCGTTACTTGTGACTGTTTCTTTAATACCAGGTTGTGCCACAGCAGTGCGGGAGGCAAGTAGTGTTGCCAGGTGTTGTTACGGAACAGCTCCGGTCCCTTCCCTGTGGGCATGTCATGATGTCGTCTGCGTGCGGTTATGTCCATGTTTGTACTTCCGTGGGTGTGGGTTGTTTGTGAGCGTGTTCGTTTGTTACACCTGTGCCTTGTCTCGAGGTCACGTGGGTCTGTGTAACTCACCTATATAATGTGCTTTCGCGCAGTGTCTTGTGTTTGTGCTGCTCGCGCTCCACCCGGAGCTTCACGTATTTACGCAAGATTAAATGTTCAATGTTCACCGTAAGACGCTAGTCGTGTCTCCTCCTTCCTCCAGCACCACAGCGTCACAGGTGTATGATAATTATCGTATTTGTATGATCATTTTGCCCTCTGTATGATGTAAAATCACTTGAAAAGGAAGTTAAAGGCCAGCAAACAATATCATTATAAGGCTTTCATGGAGGAAATTATTAACAAAATTATTAACAGTGGCATATCTCTCAATGAATGAGAAATTACGGATCCCAGTCAGTGGTGCCATGTTGACACAGCAGAAAACCCTGCGGATCATGCCTCAAGAGACCTTTATGCATCAGATATCCCTTCATCCAACTGGTTATCTGGACCCACCAAATCACTTCTCTCCTATCGTAACCTTTCACCTATCAAGTCACCAACTTTCTTCTCTGCCTTGGAATCCTCTCCATTTTCCCTTATAACCTCTCTTCACAATCTTGATGATGCTTTATCTGTGTACAATCAATCCCTTACTGATACCCTTCACTCTCAAGCACCTGCAAAAACTCGGTTTGTGCCCTCCACTCACGTATCACCTTGGTTTAATTCCAGTGTTGCGAATAACGCCGTTAAAAATAACGGCGTTAGGTAACGTCGTCATTTTGTCAGTAACGGGATAATATAATTAGTTACTTTTCCTGTCTTTACAACGCCGTTGACGTTACTGGTCATTAAAAGCGGTGCGTTACTATATATTGATATACTAACAGTAATCCGAGCGGACCGCTGCCCAGGCTAGTGAGGAGTAACACAGGGTTCTTGCAGGTTTCAGTGAGTTAAATTTAAGACTTTTTTAAGACCTTTTAAGACCATTCTCAGTGAAATTTAAGACCAACACAACATATTACCACAAACAATCCAATGATCCCAGAAACTCTTAAAACATTTTATTTTGATTAATTTAGTTACAGGATTACATTAATTCAATATTAAAACAGATAATCAAAATAGTAACATTCTCAACCCAAGCAACCTTACCAACACAACACTAGCATATCTACATACAACCTCACCCTACATATCTCTGAGTTCTTCCTTTTCAGTACCAATCTCAGTTTCAAGGATTTTGACTTGGCCAAGCTTTTCTGTGTATGCCCTTCTCAAGGCATTTGACTTGGAAAGGAGCTGAGCCATCTTGGATCCAGCCTTGCCCTCAGCTTCTTCTGCAAGAGAATCTGCCACTCTAGCAAGACAGGTGGACACGTCTTCCAAGCTTTTCTTCCTTTTCTTAAAGTCCTCTAAAGAATGCTTAGTCAGCTTTCTTTTCTGGCTCTGGGATTCCTTTTCTTTCCTGATTCGTTCCTGATCCAGAAAGAGTCAGTATTTTGACCGTGCTGCACCCACAGATGCTAAGAGTTCCTTGATGAGGGGAACCTGTGACACCTCCATGCATTGTGACATAGTCACATATGAGTCTGTGTGTGACAATCAGAGGTGGGACCAAGTCAGTGTTTTGCAAGTCTCAAGTAAGTCCAAGTCTTTATCCTCAAGTCCCGAGTCAAGTCTCAAGTAAAGACAGTCAACTCAAGTCAAGTCTCGAGTCAAGACAAGCAACCGTCAAGTCAAGTCCCAAGTCTGAAACTTGGAATTTCAAGTCCTTTCAAGTCTTTTTTTTTTTTTTACAGGCACCAACGCTTTACGAATGCTACGCTGATGCGTTTCTTTACTCGTTTTGTTGGTGTCCGCCAGCCAAAAGATGACAGATCATTTACATTTTATCTTCTCTTAATTACATAAATGTACTTAAACAAGAATGTTTTGTTACATCATTTTACACGAAAATAGCAAGCTTCATCATAAGCAAGATGCTGTCATTACGAATGGTTATTCTAAACATTTGGATAAAATGTTTAAATATAGACTAATAAAAGGTTAGGGTTATTTTTTCATTGTTTTCTGTTATTGTGGGGTCACGGTGTAGGCTACTATTGTTACCTGGAGATTCAGTGGGGTCACATATTCTGATGGCTGCCGTCAGAATTGGTGACCCCAGTTAAAAAGGCTCACCTGTACATCCCATTCATGATTTCTTTGTTGGCTGCAATGGTGAGGGGATGGTAAATCTTGTTTAAGTACATTTATGTAATTAAGATACGATAAATGTAAATATAAACATCTGTCATATTTTGGCTCGTGGACACCAACAAAACGAGTAAAGAAAGTGCATCAGCGTAGTTTACGTAGCATTCGTAAAGCGTTTGTGTCTCTGAACAGAAACTGTGAAATAGCTCCCCCTGTGGTCACAAAACTCGACGGTCACAGAATCTGGTGTAACGTCGGTCTGCGTCAGAAGGACGGAAATGAAATTAATGGGGCGCACTTTATAAATATTAATATGCGTTTTAAAATTTAGATTTGGGGTAAAAAAAATCAAGTCTTTGCAAGTAAACAGGTTCAAGTCCAATTCAAGTCCCAAGTTATTGGTGTAAAAGTCCAAGTCAAGTCTAAGTCTCTGAATATTTTTTCAAGTCAAGTCAAAAGTCTTAATATTAATGACTCGAGTCTGACTCGAGTCCAAGTCATGTGACTCGAGTCCCCACCTCTGGTGACAATTGTGTCCTCTTGCATGTTTTCTGCCTCCACCTCCTTGTTGGAAAATAAGAAATAAAAAGATAGACGTACACCATCAAATTAAATAATCATACACACATTATACATTTAACAACATGTAGACTCAGCCTATCTTCCAATATGTCTAAGGCATGGTTTGACCAAAATCCTCACACCCTGCAGCTGATAAAATTTATTAAAATGTTACATTTTGGTTAAATTACTGAAATAAATGAAATTATAAAATTAACTAATTAAATAAAGGCTCAGAATTTTCTTTCCCCAGGCCATCTGTATCTTAAAACACACAAAACTTTTTTAACCCCCTACCTTCTTTTCTATTTATTATCCCGATGAAACCAACTTACTTTGTCTAGCCATGCTGAATATGAATTTGAATGTTAACATTGAAAACGTTGGGACACACTACCTGTTTTTACCCTATGTATATATGCCCACTAAAAGGCAATACATCAGTACAATGTAAATAAAACCATGTGCAATCCATGAAACAGAGCATGGGACAGTGGAACATGTTTCAAAACATGACATAACCCATCTACAGGGCATAGTTGTTTTTTTTTTTTTTTTACATTTTACATGATTTAACACAGTAAATATATTTTTATTTCCTCTAGCTGGGATTTAGCATGCATTGAAACATTTCTCTAACTCAATGCCATGGACAGTACATGGCTCTGAGATGTTTTTGTATTGTAGCCTAATTGTATAAAATGGTTAACACATTGAAAAGAAGACTGTGGAGCATAAGTAAGGATCACTTACTTTGATAAGTTTTGGTAGATCCTGCGCTGTTTCATGGCCCATGAAATGAGAGCCCATGTACCTCGATTGCACATATCCATTGCTCCAGAACCGAACATGAAGATCCAGCTGTTTGGATTTTGTGGTTGAATTAAAGCTTTCATCGAACATTAACACATACGGCCCGGTAAGAGCGTATCAACTCTCTCTTGATGAAGTCTGCCAAGCCAAATCTAGCTATATATGCGATTTGTTTAGTCCACACGAAAACTTTTTCGCGATATTCGAACCAGGGAACATTGCCGTCACTCTATCCTAATTTAGCCCGAATATCATTAGCCGAAGCACTAGTGATACTGCGGTGGAGTCCGGCGGGACCCGGCACTGACGATAGCGAAGACGGCGGGGATGAGGCACAAAATTGCGTGAAGGCTTTTCGTGACAAGGGCCGTTTCCTGCCTGCGGTTATTATGGGTTTTGTAGTTTAATTAATTAACACGTACCAACACCTGTAGCCCCGCACAAACACAGACAACACAGAACTGACTTCCGGACGTTTCGATTAAACTACACTTTTCTAAAATTAACTAAGGTAAAAATTTAAGACCTGACTAAATTAAATTTAAGACCTTGAATGAAAATCTGGCTGTTTTTTAAGTCTTTTAAGGCCTTAAATTTAAAGTTTTGAATTTCAGACATTTTAAGACTTTTTAAGACCCCGCGGGAACCCTGTAACAGATCCCGATAGGTCACAGTTCTCGGTGTAACACCTGTTTAACTTAACAAGTCAGTAAGCGATTAGCTAAGGCAGCGTTATGATAGCCAATCAGAGCCAGTGTTTTTACACGCGCGCCGAAGCACGCGAGTGACACGACACAAACGGAGAAGAGGCCGAAATGGCGTCAGGTGCAAGCCGAAGAAAATTAGCATTTTCAAGACGATACAAACATTATTTAAGAAAATACTTGTGGTATTTACTTGGGGTTCCTGAATGTCTACCAGACTGGGTATTTGATTTATTTAATTAAGAATAGAGGTTTTATTGTTAAGTTTACTTCTGTTGTAAACAAACTGTCACGTTGGGCAACGCCCCCTCTCGTAGCTGTCACTCTGTGTTCCCTCATGTCCGTGTTCCCTGCCTGTTTGTTCCGCCCTGCTCGTTGGTTTTGATGATTCCTCGTTTGTTACCATGCCCCTGTGTCATTGTCATCACCTGTCCCTAGTTTAGTTCTGTGTATAAAAGTCCCTGTGTCTCCCATGTCCGTATCGGTCTTTTTGTTCCAACCTGTTCGTTGCCTTTGTTTATGCCTGCTCGTAAGTTTGCGCCTCCGTGTTATTTGTCTTCCGTGTGTTTTGCCTGTTCTCCCGTTATTAGTCAGCCTTGTTGTTTCCCGTGTTCGTATCATGCCTTTGTACATTTCGTGTATGGACTGCCCTCCCAATATGACCTGCGCCTGTTATTACGACCCTGATTACGGAATTTCCTTGAATAAATCTCGCTCTCCTCAGCGTTTGTGTCCGCCTCCCTGTTCTGCGCTTCGCAGATCGTTACACAAACCAGTTGTCTCAGGTTGAGAGAATTTAATTTAATTTCATAGATGTAAATGCACTTTATATAGTGTAACTGTTTACTTTTGCTTTTTTTCCCCAAAGATTTAGAATTTTAAAGGATTTTATCCTGCACTGGTCTGTGGATGTGCAATAAATATCAAAAGTTAAACAATTTTCTGATCTACTCATTTCAACTGACTATGAAAACTGCTTAAAAAAAACTTAATTGGCATATAACCTTTTTTTAACTGTAACGCAAATAGTTACTTTCCCTGGTAACGAGTTACTTTTATTATAGAGTAATTCAGTTACTAACTCAGTTACTTTTTTGAACAAGTAGTGAGTAACTATAACTAATTACTTTTTTAAAGTAACGTTCCCAACACTGTTTAATTCTGACCATTGTGTTCTGAAAACTACAGGCAGAAATTTTGAGCATCTATATAGGAAAACTGGTTTAACTGTTCATCACCAGACCTATAAGAATCACATAACCAAATATGCCTTAAACACAGCCCATACTCTGTATTACACATCTGCTATAAATAACACTGGTTCAGACTCCAAGAGACTATATAAAATTGTCAATAATCTTCTGCATCCCCCTTCATATTCCCAAGCTCCTACACCCGATCTGTGTAATGCATTTCTTAATTTCTTCAGTGACAAAGTCTCAAGTTATCTATCAAGACCTGATCAATCACATAATTCCTCTTTCCCCTCTTCCTCCCTCACTGTCATTTCCCATATTCACTCTAGTTAATCCTGATAATAATAATAATCTTTATTTGTAAAGCACCTTTCATACATACATTCAACTCAAAGTGCTTTACAGAATAAATAAATAAAAACCAATAAAAGGAAGCATGGATAAGAAGAAAAAAACATTAAAAGAAATTAAAGATAAAAAAAATAAAATAATGTAATAAAATGACATTATTTAAATAATGTAATATTGTAAAAATATAATAAAGTAAATAAGATGGAAACCTATTAAAATAATTAGAACAGAGTTAGAGTTTCTTAACTAAAAGCAGATCAAGGGCACCTCTATTCTAGATCCAGTTCCTACATTTCTACTCAAATAGGGTGTTTCTTCATTGTCTCCCTCTATCTGTCATCTTGTTAATCTCTCTTATCTCTGGCTAAGAGATGTTCTGCTAGATCTAAAAATATCTGCTATTACTCCTGTTATCAAAAAACAGAATTTGGATAATGCCGTTCAAAATAATTATCAACCAATATCAAATCCCCCATTTCTCTCTAAGATCATTGAGCATGAGGTAGCCCCCCAGCTACTTATGTCTTCCAACAACCTCTTTGACAAACCAGTCTGGTTTCCGTGCTCGGCACAGCACTGAGACCACTCTTGTTTATGTGTTAAATGACCTTCTTCTCTCCTCTGATAATGGCTATGCTTCTCTTCTTTTACTCCTTGATCTCTGCTGCCTTTGATACAGTTAATCATGCAATTCTGATCTCGTGACTTTGTGATCTTGGTTTCTCAGGTACAGTTATTTCTTGCTTTACTTCTTATCCATTGGATAGACGTCAGTATATACTGTACATTTGGGTACTTGTAAATCAGATTCAGCTCCGGTTGCCCAAGGTGTTCCCCAGGGCTCGGTGTTAGGACCGCTGCTTTTTACCATTTGGCGAGTTATTATGGCAGCATGGATTGAACTTTCACCTCTATGCTGATGACACTCAGCTTTATCTTAGCTTTAAACCACATGGCCCTTTCCCACCCCCATCCATCACCAAGTGCATCTGTGAACTCAACTTGTGGCTGTGTGCAAATTTTCTTATATTAAATGCACAAAAGACAGATAACTCTTATCATTGGTACTAAATCTGTGGTCCTTTCCCTCGCTAACAAATCCCTAACTGTTGCTGATATTTCTGTGAATTTGTCTTCTGTTGCACATAATCTTGGTGTTCTGTTTGATCCGTTTTTGTCATTTGAACCCCATATATCTTCGCTTACTAAGTCTGCGTATATCTTGTATCAATATCTCCTGCCTCCGTCCATTCCTGTCCCTCAAATCTGCTGAGATCCTGGTTCTGGAACAACATGGTTGGTTCTCCAACCAACTTCTCCAATCTAGGTAAATTCTTTGGGGTTTTTAAATTTTTTTGTTTGTTTCAATTTTTTTGTAAAACATACTTGGGTATTCTTAAAGTCGAAATTATTATTATTATTATTATTATTATTATTATTATTATTATTCATTACGTGGTTTGGTGGAAGTGTAAATGACCATTCATTAAGTGCATCTGTGATGCCGGGAGCGTAGCGAAGGATGAGACACAGAACCTCCGAATTCAGCAGACGTCACGTTTAATGTGATACAAATATTGCATTTAACATAAACAGACACGGCAACGTGTAGACATTAGACAACAACGAGCACAAGACACTGTGCGAACGCACATTAAATAGACAGACCACATAAGGCCCATGTGATGACGATACGAGTCACAGGTGAAATGGATAATCACGAGACACACCCGCACCCACGGAGATACACTGACGCAGACGAGTAGACGCAGACAACGTTAACACACGCCCCAAAGGAAGGGTTCGGGGACCGTAACGTGACAGACGCCCCCACCAAGGGCACTACCCGTCCCGGGATGCCAACAGGACCGAGTGCCCCGAACCCATGTCGATGAGCGGATCCGAAGCGCTCAGTCCTGCTTCTGGGAGATGACCGCCCTCGGTGGAGAGTCCGCCACAAACAGCCTAGAACACCCTCCCTGGGAAGATAGGGAAAAACACGTTAGACACATTTAACGGGACGGACACAAACACACAAACCGGAACACTTACACACAGAGGAACAAACGGGAAAAAGGGGTTCGGTACGCATACGGGCAGACTCACGAACACTGGGACAGACACACACGACACAGGCGCCAGGCTACGCGCCAGAAGGAGGGCGATCAGGGGAGAGAGACCGGGAGCTGCTGGCGCTGCGGTGGGCGGTGCTCCTCCTGCCCTTGCTGCAAACCCTCCACCGGGCGCAGCGCGGCTGGCGGACGCACCATGTGAGCGCTCGGGAGATAAGCCCGCCTCTGGAAACCTCCTCCTCTTCACCGTCCCGGCGGACAGTTCCGAGGGGAGAGGGCTCTCCTCTTCCTCAGGGTATGCGGAGCACTCCGACGGAGGGTACTCCTCCTCGTCATACTCTTCGCCTTCCTCCACGGTGGTAGAGGGACCTACGGGCGGAGGGATGTAGTCCTCTTCCTCGGTGTAGGACCCCTCCTCCTCACCGTAGTCTACAGTGGGATCGGAATACACTGATGGAGGATAGTCCTCCTCCTCCCCGCCGTAGTATTCGGTTGGGGCGGAGCACACGGAGTGGGGATAGTTCACCTCCTCTTCTCCCTCGCCATAATCTACGGTGGGCGCGGAGCATATAGAGCAGGGGTGGCCAACCCGCGGCTCACGAGCCGCATGCGGCTCTTTGCCTGGTTTCATGCCAGGCCAGGTCCGCGAGCTCACCTGCACAAACGGGGCGACACACTGCTACATTTTCGTGGTGCGCGGTTAGTTTACAAGCCTAGCGAGCCGCTAATACTTTTAAAACCGGCGTAGTGGAAAACACGCATTTGACTGTCTTCACAGCTAATAATTTACACTCGCCACCCCCTCCCCCTCTACAGATTACACTCGCCCATGTACGATGTGGCTCTTTGCCGTAACACAGTAAGAAAAGTGGCTCTTGGTCTATGACGGGTTGGCCACCCCTGATATAGAGGGTGGACGGTCCTCTTCCTCTTCCGGAGAGTCCGCCCCCTCGAACTTGCTCTCGGGGGTCTTCTCCGTGGAGCAGAGCTCAAGGGAACCTACCCGCAGAGGTGAGAGGTCTCTGGAGGGAGAGGGGTGACGCTCCTCCCAAAACCGCACCGCGGTCTCGCGGAAATAGTCGCCAACTCCTCAGTCTTGGCCTCCCGAGCCCGAAGCAGCGGTTATGCACATAACGGGTCCTGCTGCATTGCTTCGAGGGTGACGGGGGCTCCGCGGTGCTGTGCAGGGGAAGAGGCGTGGTGGTGCTTGCTGGGCCTCCTCCCCTTCTTAGGTCGGGTGGTGTAGCCTGGCATGGTTTGGTGTCTCTTGTCGGCTCGTCATTCTGTGACGCCGGGAGCGTAGCGAAGGATGAGACACAGAACCTCCAAATTCAGCAGACGTCACATTTAATGTGATACAAATATTGCGCAATACAGCGCACGTTAAACATAAACAGACACGGCAACGTGTAGACATTAGACAACGACGAGCACAAGACACTGCGCGAACGCACATTAAATAGACCACATAAGGCCCACGTGATGACGATATGAGTCACAGGTGAAACGGATAATCACGAGACACACCCGCACCCACGGAGATACACTGATGCAGACGAGTAGACGCAGACGACGTTAACACCTGCCCCAAAAGAAGGGTTCGGGGACCATAACGTGACAGCATCATTGCGTTATTTGTGTTTCTTTAAGAATGAGGAGGCTATACCACAGCAGCATGGGAGGCCAGTGATCCCGTTTTGTTTCTCATTTTGTTTCCAGGAAGAAGATTAATTTTTCTGTAAAACTTACTATTAAACAAAGAAGGTGTAAAAACAAAACATAAAAGAAGGTGTTCACACCGAAATAATTAAAACATACTGCACCCATGGTATGCGGAGCGTGATATGTATAATTAAGTGTTATATTCGTGTTTCTGTATTACTTCCTTGAACAGGTGAAAACTATAGGTATATTTTTCTCTGCTCGTAAAGAGATGATTGTACTTGAAGTCCAACAAGACAAATAAATTCAAGCACCTGTTGTACAAACTCTCTGCCTCTTTCTTCGAAGCCAAGTGCTTCTACACAGCTATTAAATTAACTAAGACATGACAACACAGTTAAAATAAAACATTTGCTAACCAAATGGTTATCAAAGAGGAAATAACATCTTAGAATGAAAAACTCAACACTCAAGATTTAATGAGAACAGCAGATAGTGACTACTAGGCTAATGTAGTGATAATAGGTGATCCTACTAAAACAGAGAGGTATGGACTCGTATTATTTTGTAGAGGCAAGTGATTAATGATTGGTACCCCAAGACAAAGCATATGAATGAAGGCAAAGCTCTCTTTGAGCATAACGGAAATGTGCAGTCAATGGCACTGGTTGTGGGTTTGAGTTTCAGTGTGAATTTGTACCCACGGACTCTGGCTGTGCCATTGGTGCTTTCACGATCCAGGGGTCTTTCTCAAGGGAGCTCAAAGACGGCAAAAAGAGCCGGTCTAATTTATTCAGACTGGTCAGAATTTTGCTATTTTTGCTTATCTCGAGGCAATGTACAATAAAGACACCTCTTGCTTTTTCTATGCCACCCTCTCCTTCAAAGTACAGAAAGGTCCAAGAGTGTGTTTTGAAGAGAAAACCTACTTAGAGTACAGTGAAAGTGCTTACTACTGAGAATACTGAGAAATTCCACTAGAAATGTGTGATTAGTGCAGATAAATTCTACTGATAATGTAATTAGTACAGAGAAATCCCATTGAGAATGTGTGATTAGCACAAAGAAATTTAGGCAGTATAGTGTATATTTAGGCACAGCCTTCAAACACACTTGAAAAATTAGCTAAAATATTAGACTAAGGATCTAGAGTTAGTCTAGGCTTAAATCCATGGTTAGGTTAGAGTAGGCTTAATTTGGGTATGGCAAACTGCTCCATTAGTGGTGGACCAGCAATGCACTATGAGTTGCTGTGTTTAACCTGCTGAATCTGCACTTAAGACCACTGGCCGCCATCTGCCTCCGCAACACCAGGTTGCTTATGTGGATAACGAGCTAAAGCAAATGTGGCAAGTCTCTGTAAACTAGCTTCAATAGTATGGAAGTTATTCTATGTTACTATTAACATGAAAATGTAATAAGCAAAATGGCAGTGTAATCCTCAATTTGCATTTACATGTTCCACTCATACAAGCAACTTTGAGCTCAAAATAAAATTCAAATGCATTAATTGCAATTTGGTAGACGTCTACTCATATTTAATTTACACATACAATTTGCTGCTTTATTTGTGCATTGGAAAATGTATTTCTCAATTTAAATGATCAAGCTTCATGTGATCATACAAAAGTTGTAACAAAATTATAATTAAAATGTTATTCACTTAATATGCATTTGCATTCCATGATGATGCGTTTGAAATGTAATTTTCAACTTCACCACCACGCTAAAAAGATGTAAAATTCAAACATTAAAGGGGAAATAGTGCTTCTCCTGTTTGCAATAACATTACGATACCAACAGCGCTTAATCTGTGTCAAAATGCTTTTGAAAATGCAATCCAAGCAGAGTGTATTTTCATGGTCTTCCACTACAGTCAAATTAAATTTCATCAGACTTCCAATCAGATTCCACAGCCCTCCACTTTATTCAGCCAATCAGGTTCCACATCTTTCTCCCTCAGGCAGCCAATCAGGACGGAACAATAGCATGCTAAGCAGTACAGGCGAGTTTTTTTTTTAAGCAATAATTCCAAATTGAGGATAAAATTGCAATTTTGCGTTACATTTGCATTTTAATATTGACATAGAAAAACCGCCATACAATAGCGTGCTGTAAAATGTGCTCTGTTAACTAGCGTGCTGCTTTAGGTAACACTATATAGCGTGCTGTGTTTTGTTAACTAGCATGCTGTTTAGCGTGTTGTGTTTTGTTAAGTAGCCTGCTGTGTAGTGTGTAGTATATCTGTCCTGTGAAATGGAAGGACGCATGTCTGCTGCATCACTTCCACTATGAGTAGGAGAGGAAGAGGTGAATGGTGAGTTCTGTTGTATTAGACTTACTGGATCCCCACCCACACATGCACATACAACACAGACTCACAGCTGCATTGGGCAGAAGTTTATCCTCCATCTGCTCCGCCCTTTACGAATCAGCTATTATGGTCATTTCGTTTTCACACACTCAGGTACGAGAAACTCGTTGCAATTAGAACTGCATGTTTGTGTGTCATTTTGCAAGACCTCTATCAGAAGAGTGCATTAGGCAGTTTGTGCTACTGAAGCACTGCACATGGAAGTACTTCTCCTCTGCAACTAAAGGAAAATATGTGAATAATGTTTGCCATTAAACATAATTATATATATATATATATATATATATATATATATATATATATATATATATATATATATATATAGTGTTGGGAAGGTTACTTTTAAAATGTAATCCCTTACAGATTACACTCAAAATGTAATTTGTAACATAATCAGTTACATTACTTCAAGTGAGTAACTGTAATCTGATTACTTTGGATTACTTATAATATTGTCATTTTTTAAGCCTGAATGAATGTAGCAACCACATAATGCATATTATTGTTTTATTTTTCTTTCCAGTGAACAAATAGATTAACACATAAAACAGCCTTTTCAATCACCCTATTAAAATACTTATGAAACCATTTCATGAAACAATTTTATGAAACACTTCTATTCTAGTCAGGTGGAGACAAAATAAAGAAAAAAAAACATATGAACAGGTCAAGTCAATGCTGCAGGCTCGCTTAGGTGGGGCATGATGGTGAATCATGGCAATGTGCACCGACTTAGTCTTTGATTATCTTGTGTGTGTGTGTGTGTACTGTTGTGTGTGTGTACTGTTGTGTGTGTGTGTGTGTGTGTGTGTGTACTGTTGTGTGTGTGTACTGTTGTGTGTGTGTGTACTTGTGTGTGTGTGTACTGTCAAATGCGTGTGTCTCACGCTCAATGCCTGAGAGTTGGCAACCCTGTTATTTACCCATGTATTTATTGTCCATTTATTTATTTATTTGGATCTCCCTATGGGTATTATGCTTCTTATCCTGTGTTTTACCCCTGGTTATAACAATTCAAGCAATGATTCTATTTCTCTTACTCTATGTGGTATGAAAAAGTTTGGGCAGGAATGATCCCTCTCAAGTTTTTGTATGCCCCGCCCCCTGAAACACAGGTGTTGGGACAGAGAATGCACAATGATCCCTCTCACTTTCTTGAAATGATCCCTCGACGTGCAACAGCTCGGTGGCTGAAATGGACTTTTCGTCTCTTAAAGACTATGAAAAATCACTTGGAGTGGATGGGCTGGTGCTAGAAATGTTAAACTTATTGGAAATACATGTATGAACCCATCGTTGTGAAACAATAAAACACTGAGAAAAAAAATCTGTTTACCCCGCTTTCATGTAGTGTACCGGGATACTGCTTTTCCCAATCTTTTGCCGTTATTTTCGTCGGCAAGTGTGAAACATTCGCCTCGCTCATGCTGCTTTCAGTCTGCTCCTCTTGAACGTATACACGGAAGTAAGGCGGGAGTTTGTCGACGTCACATCAAGATGACATCGGTGATTGGTCAAATTTGCGGGAAAGTTGCGGTGATTGGCTGAAGTTGCAACACCGCCCTGAATTTGCGGGGTTTGCTTGAAGTTGCAAATCGCAACATCACGAATTTCTGGAGGGTCTGATATTCTGATGTCGTGATTTATGTGAATGTGATTGCGTTTTGTCAGTGTTGGATTGGAAGACCAAAAATAGGAAAGTACCGCGATGTAATCCCTTTATTTTAGCAGAGTAACTGTAATCTGATTACCACTTTCTGAAGCAGTAACTGTAACGGATTACAGTTACTCATAATTTGTAATCTGATTACGTAACGCCGTTACATGTAATCCGTTACTTCCCAACACTGTATATATATATATATATATATATATATATATATATTAGTGGTGGGCCGTTAACGGCGGTTAATTTGATACTCTTATCGGGCGATATAAAAATTATCGCCGTTAATCTATTCTTAAAGTTGGGTTGGGAACTGGATCAAAATGGTTAAACAAACTAGGATGACTTTCAACTTGATAGTTTAGCTCGGCTGTATTCCTAACCAAATTGCACAGTAGGGGCGAGAACGAGTTTTTAAACCTGTGAATTACAAATCGTACGTGTTTTTACATGGATGCAGCCACGAAGTCGCCAGGTTTGCTTCATGGAAAATTCATTTTTACGAACGTAAAGTGTTACCGGAGTGGAGCTCGGAGCGGTCGTTTTCTGCATGGTCCTAGCGCTAGATTCATCGCTATTTAAATATTTCTTTTTAACCGTTAAAATTGCAGAGGACCAAAACTGACTTTTGAAAATTACGTCCGTGAGGTTAAATGTACTAAATGTTGGCTTACATTTCAAATATGCTCGTGGAGCTGCTTCAACAGTGCGATACTCTCACGAGGAGCGATTTGAATTTCAAACACGTTTGATATTCTTGCGACGCTGCGATTTCTGATCGGGAGTTGTGAATCGCTCCTCGTATACCTGTGTAAACTATACGATGCACGACACGCGATTGAACCGAAACGAGTGAAAAATCGGCTGAAAATGGGCCAAAAATCGCACAGTGTACGCCCAGCTTAACGCGCAGGTCAGTAATGATAACTTAGCTGCTAAATGTATTCCTAGTACGATAGGGTGACCAAACGTCCGTAATTCACATCCTGTGAGGAAATGTCCTGGTTTTTAAATTACCTTCATTGGACCATTAAGACTGGATTAAACTTTCGCGAGTGGCCGTAGCGCGCGACTCCGCACGCGTTTATACATGATGCGTCACATTATTTGTGTTGTCCGCTCCCTGTGGTCGAAGATAAAGACTTACAAGAAGCGCTGCACATTGCGTCTACTGATGCAAGTTACGAACTACCGTCCAGGGGTGAGTTTCCCAAAACGTTCTTAGCGCCAAGTACTTCTTAACCTCGTACGTAAGAATGAGGTAATGAAGTACTTGGCGCTAAGAACGTTTTGGGAAACTCACCCCAGAAAGACAATGTCGAAGAAAATCCAGCAGCTGTATGATGAGGAATAGGAAGTAAAACAGGTTATTGTGAAGAGCGCCACAAATGTGGCTCTGACTGGGGATCACTGGACCTCTGTTAGCAACAAGAATTATCTTGGTGTGACAGCTCATATAGATGATGAATCTATAGATGATGAAGATCCAGTCATTTGCTTTGAGCATGCAGAAGACCACTTCTAGGCACTATGGAGATGCCTGTGGCAGAAGCCTGGGAAATTAAAGAAATTGCTAAAATGCTATTAAAAAACATCTTCTGATTTACTTCAATTCTTCCAATATCCTGAGCAAAACTCCCAAAATTAAACAACATTTTTGATCAGAATTTCCAATGTTCTGAACTGTTTTCTGCACACTACACATATATTGGTCTGTGTAGTAGACTGGTGGAAAAATAAACAAGATGTTGAAGTTTATGATTATGTTCATTGATTCATTCATCATTCAAACTTAAATTAATATTTCTCATGTTAAATACTGAAATGCGATTAAAATGCAATTAATTTCGATTAATCAATTACAAAGCTTCCGATTAATTCGATTAATTTTTTTAATCGCGTCCCACCCCTAATATATATATATATATATATATATATATATATATATATATATATATATATATATATTACACTGCTCAAAAAATAAAGGGAACACTTAAACAAATGTAACTCCAAGTCATCCACATTTCGTGTTCAGATAGGAAGCAACACTGATTGTGAATCAATTTCAACTGCTCTTGTGCAAATGGAACAGACAACAGGTAGAAATGAGAGATTTTCAACTGATTTCATTTGAGATCTAGGATGTGTTATTTTAGTGTTCAGTGTGTGTATATATATATATATATATATATATATATATATATATATATATATATATATATATATATATATATATAGTACAGGCCAAAAGTTTGTACACACCTTCTTATTTCAATGCGTTTTCTTTATTTTCATAACTATTTACATTGTAGATTCACTGAAGGCATCAAAACTATGAATGAACACATGTGGAATTATGTACTTAACAATAAAGGTGAAATTACTGAATTTTTTTATATTCTAGTTTCTTCAAAATAGCCACCCTTTGCTCTGATTACTGCTTTGCACACTTTTGGCATTCTCTCAATGAGCTTCAAGAGGTTCTCTTGAACTGGTTTTCAGGTGTGCCTTATCAGGGTTAATTAGTGGAAGCCCATTGAGAAAATGCCAAGAGAGTGCACAGCAGCAATGTAAATAGTCATGAAAATAAAGAAAACGCATTGAATGAGAATTAAAAAAAGAAATAAATACTAAAACATTCTCATCTTCTGTGGTGTGTTTTGAGTAGTAACATCCTCCTTGTTAAACAGCCCTCTTTTCCGGACACTGTTTTGAATGTCATTGATCCACCAACTCAAGAAGAACGTCAGCCCAAGCTGAGCTCTTTGTGTGATGTCATTCTCATCTGACCACAGAGAAACTGGAACTTCAGAAGCTTGGCATTTTGTGTCGCTTGCATCATTGTCAGTAAACCAGGCCAGTCTGCCGAGGAGTCAAACTGCTTTTCTAGCAGGTCACAGCTTATAGTAAAATACAGGATGAGGTCAGGTGGAATTTTTAACCTGATATAGACTGAAGCATGTCAGAGTGCAGCTGCTGCTATGGTTCACATGACAAGGGAAATCACCTATATCACACACACACACACACACACACACACACACACACACACACACACACACACACACACACACACACACATATTTATACATACACACAGATGAACTGGAGATTAGCCTGCTTTTGTCAAACTGTGAAGAATGGTGTTGACATGACATCCCAATTTCAAAAAAACATCCCAATATCCCAAAAATGTAAGAGATTTTTTAGAAACATTTTGCTAATTTCTTAGCTGGGATGGCCCAGTTTTCTGAGAGTTCAACAATCCCTTTGCCAGAACACATCACAGACAGGCACATTGTTCACTGGCTGTATAAATACTACAAAATATGAAACATTTTCAAAACCAAGAAAGCCCACAGTGGTAGTATATTTAGGAAAAAATGTATTTTCAGTGCAAAGGCACAGGAATCATAGACCAAAGCATTTATTATTTAACATTTTTGCTACTGATATTAAAAGCATTTACTTGTGCACTTAAGCAAACAAAACAAACAAATTGCATAACATAAACCCCCCAAAAGTTTCAGTTTAGCTGGGAAGTGACCAGCAAAGAAAAGCACAGTGTGCTGGAGGGAGCCATGGAGAGCTTCTGTCAGTGTTACATCAGATATTAGCAGTGGGTCGAGTTGTTTGCAAAGCAAAACAATCTCTTTTTGACTTTGTCACTTCTTTTGAAATCTTATAACAGTTTTTCATATGAAAACCAAAATTTTCTCTTTTCTTGGGCAGTTTCTGGGCTTTTGCCATGTCTGTTGCTCAAAGTTTTCTTATGCAAAGTTTCCAGAGTCATGTGACTTCCAGTTTAGTTCAAGATAGATCTTCATCTCATACCACATCACACACCACTAATTAGGCAGCAAGAGAGAGAGAGAGAGAGTGAGTGAGAGAGAGAGAGAGAGTGACAGAGAAAGAGAGAGAGCGAGACCCAGTTGCTACGCACTAAACAGTGAAGCGTGGTCAGCTCAACACAGTTCTCTGTACATACAGCGCTCACACACACACACGCAACACGCACAAACGCTACACACGCACACCAACTCACTCGTTAAAAGAGAGCGTGAGCAAGGAAGCAAGAGAAGGAGACGAGTAGAATCAGAGCAGACAGAGAAGAGCCAAAACAGAGCAGACAGAGAAGAGCCAAACAGAGCGGACAGAGGAGCTCTTGCAGGGAGCGGACTGGTATGGCTCAAGGCTCTGACAGTAATGATACAAGCTACACCAAATCCCCATCACCAGGCACCAAACAGGTAAGCTCCATTCCAGTCTCTTTCTCTTCTTCTTTCTCTCATTCTCTCCCTCTTCAGAACTTGAGCAGTATTTCCGTATTCATATTTTTGGTTTTGCTTTTTACTGTGATGTTTTGGTTTTGCACCCCTAGAGATTCAACTTTACACATTCACACACATACACACACACACACACACACACACTACTCCACAAATTGTAGACTCCAAACTTTCCAGTTTTTGTTTTCTCTAAACTCTCAATTTTCTTATCTGTTTTTCACTCTTTCTCTCCACATGTAGTTATTCATTCATTCCATTTCTCTGTGGGCATCTACTCTCCTGAAAGGGACAGCACCTTAATGCAACACCACTACCTCTACTCTGAGAGTAACGGCACACACACACACACACAACTCTATTGGCAAAAACCAGTAGTCTCTGATGATGATTTCTGTATTTTTGTTTGCTTTAGTCCTTGGGCATTGTGTTAAAACTGCATGTGCTAACATGTGCTTTCTATTTCCTTTCATACATAAATATTCCATAAATAGTAATGTCATAGTAAATGTTATTTAAGAACAATATTAAATGACCTCTTGAAGTTAAAAACAATTTGAAAAGTCAGAAAAGGTCAGTCTGTGTCTGCTTTTTCTCCAACAAAAGTGCAGATACTGTAACAAAGTTAAATCTTAGCTCTTTGTGTAGTAATGAGTTTGACATACTGGAAGTTGTAATCAATCAATCAATCAAAGTTTATTTGTATAGCGCTTTTAACAACTCAAGTTGTCGCAAAGCAGCTTTACAGGATTTAAAAGGTTGTAATAGTTGTAATAGTGTGACTTCTCATACACCTCCACTATGGACTTTTGTGAGAGGTGGCTGGCATATGGGCTGCCGTGATGCTGACCTAACACATGGCAAAGTGAATAACAGAACACTGACCTGCTACAAAATAGACTGTTCTGGAATTGTCCACCTATAATAATAATAATAATAATTCCAGATATAAGTTCTCAGAATACTAAGTCCAGTTTCTCAGTGTATTTATTTGGAGAGATAGAATAGGGCTATGGATATGCAAGAAGTATAGAAAGAATGAAATTGAGAGTGTGCTGTTAGAAAGGAGAGTGACATGCTTTGTATGAGAGCTGTAATGAGTAGTGAGCAGTGAGTGATTGTGAAAGTGCCGTTAGGGAGAGATGGAAGGCCGGGTGGAGTTAGCCACCACACCCTGGACCACTCAACCCCACTATAGACAACTCAGCCTCTGCCTGGTGCTACTCACCCCCCCCCCCCCCCACCCTGTTGGTGGTTGAAAGGCTTAAGGTGAGGATTAGTATTAGGTATAGTGTCTATGCCACCTCTAAGGATCTCACATGCACAAGATCTAATATTTCTTGAACTCGTACTGACTTTTTGGTGAGATTGGAGGCCAGAGACAGTGTCAAGCCAGGAAGGGAGAGAAAGGCACAAATGCCTCTCCGGGATAGCATGGGGAAGCCATCTCCACACATGTATTAATCATTCATTCATTATTTAGTTAAAGACAAATACATATAGCTCACACTCTGAATCTTGCGGTTAAAAATTCCATAATTGTCAAGAGGTCTACCTTGCATCATTACCTGATCCCTCTAAAGCATCACTTTAACATCAGCCTCTACACCCACAATCACACACACAGTTGCTCATACAGAGGGTCTGCCTGTGGGGAAGTTTCTGATGGAAAAAGGTGCTCTGATGTTGTTGTGGGTTTAGCAGATGAACGTCACTGCAGACACTGTGGGCAAAAAACAACAACCACAGACCTTATGGAGAAGGTTATATCCACTACCTTTAATAATGTCACACCTCTGTCTTAGATTTTGTGATATATACTGCTGGTGAAAGATTTTACTAGAATAGACATATATTTTCATAGGGTTTTTGTTGTTAATAAGTGAACTGCTGAGTTCTGTCTCTGAGCTAAGCTTGTTGTGCTGGATGTTTTGACTTGCATCTCTGATTTTTGATTTATGGCTTTTTATTGCTTGTCTATATCAACATTAAGAATATGATTAATTGAGATGAATACCTAAATGCTCAAAGCTACAGACTTGAACTGACAGGAGTTTGACTTTCGAACTCTTCTCAAGGGGTCAACAGATGACGTGAGGAAAGTGATGAGGAGGGAGAAGAATCGTATCGCTGCCCAGAAGAGCAGGATGAGACAGACACAGAAAGCAGACAGCCTGCACCTGGTGAGAATATTACAACTCCTGACACATTTGTACAAACACACATAAACACAAACACCATGGAATTAGCATGTTGCATTATGTCACATTTATGCTAAAAGATGGCTGCTGGGACCTCTGATGGAGTATGTGTCCTCTGGTATAAGTTGTGACTTCTTGTGGAGGGATGATCTCTGACCATGTCCAGAGGCCATGGCGTGTACTCTATATGGAGCTCATTTGAGGGCTTTCAAGAATAACACTCTACACACAACTGGGAAACATCATACATACTGACATCATATGGTGGTCCTGACAGTGTGTTGGGTCAGGACCTTATTTGCAATGCACTGTCGGGAAAGCTTGGGTCTGACTAATGTGGACATGAAAAACACTGAATAAAATCATGGAGCAACTAACCCCCACAGCCCATGCATAAGGAACACAACCCTATGGAAAAATCTGTAGATCACAAACTGCAAGATAGGAAGTGCACTCAGCCATGGCTTTGAGCAGTGCAAGAGGAAGCCTGACACACAGACACACAGACACTTCCAAATCCAACCCAATGATTCATATGGCATCTTTAAATCCCCACACTTCCTATAACACTTTTAAATCCACATGATTTATATGATCCCTTTAAATCCTTGTGATTCATATAGAACCTTTAAATATACATCTGCACTAATATACATTTGTCCCATTGTGAGCTGGAAGAGCAGGGTCTGTGTTACCCAGAGAGGTTCACTGGGTCAGGTCCAAGCTGAATGGTGAATGTGGAGAGATGACCTGACTGGTTCACGTGGATAGGTCAGAGTGGAGCAGGTTCATGCTGGTCACCAGGTACCCTGAGATACTCATGGGCACTGCAGGTCCTGGTGCTTCTACAAGCTTTGGATGAAAGAGTGTGTTGTGCACCTGCTCAGTGAGTGTGTTCTCCACTCGCTCAGTCCACACTCCAGAACCTGTTGGCTCAGCTAGATAAAGTTAATGTAATTTCATTCATTTTATATCTGATTTCAAGCAGAAAGGCTGAGAAGGCAGTAATTAACTAACTTAATCCTTGGAAGCTTTTATTGATAGTCATAAATTGTAACTAGACTAAACAAACAAACCTTTGTAAGACTTGTACCTTAAAAGGGTTTTGTTTTATTTTATTTTATTTTAAATTTAGCATTTCAACAAGAACTGCTAAACCCATTACTTTGTTTTTCATCCTCTAAACATGCACCTCGCACCTACAGATTCCTAATAATCTGAATTGGGGCACAGAAGGCGAGAGTTTGTGCTTGTCCAGTACTGTTCTTTGGAATCACTGATGTTCATACCCAGCAGGCAGTGCATCCTGCTGGATCTCTCACCATTATCGTCTTTGTGATGGCTGACTTCACCTCACTGTTGCCGTTTTCATGATGGCTGAGTTCAGCTCGGCATGCTCAGGGTGGTAGATAACCCACTGGAATGTGGACCACCTTGTGTGCTCGGTGATAACTGGCTAGCGGCACAACGTGCAGCTGGGACTCAAACCTTGCTTGCTTGTTCTACATGTTCCCAGAGTGGCTGCCAGTGTATGAGTACAACACGTGAAAAAATTGTCGACTGTGAATTTTTTACTTGCATGTGAAACTGATAGCCACATCAGACAGAACGCCACTGACATTGACAGAAAGACATTGGTATTGACAGACCAGCATTGCCACTGCCAGAACGGCATTGCCATTGCTACCAGCAAGGCTAACGAGGCTAAAGATGCTAGCGTCCCTCTCCGCCATGCTAACCCGTCGGCCCGAGCTCTCCTTCTCTTGTGTATTTACATGGAGCTCTGGTGAGCATGTGGCGATGCGTCATGGCTTCTGTCGAATTTCACACTTGGTCGTGTCTCTGGCTGTGTTTGCCTCCGACTCTGGCATTAATTACACCGCGTGGGAGAAAAACCACGGCAAACCTCATGACAGTGACTGTAGTTAGAACCATGGCTACATCTCCACCTCTCCCTGTCTCTCCCTGTCTCTCCCTGCCTCTCCCTGTCTCTCCCTGTCTCTCCCTGTCTCTCCCTGCCTCTCCCTGTCTCTCCCTGTCTCTCCCCGCCTCTCCCCGTCTCTCCCTGTCTCTCCCTGTCTCTCCCTGTCTCTCCCTGCCTCTCCCTGTCTCTCCCTGTCTCTCCCTGTCTCTCCCTGCCTCTCCCTGTCTCTCCCTGTCTCTCCCTGTCTCTTCCTGTCTCTCCCTGTCTCTCCCTGCCTCTCCCTGTCTCTCCCTGTCTCTCCCTGTCTCTCCCTGCCTCTCCCTGTCTCTCCCTGCACTTTCTGCACTTCAGGGAGACAAAAATTATTTGCTCTCTTAGTCATTATTATTATTCTTGAATGTTTTTGTCACCTTTTTTAATAGTCCACATTACTTCTATGTAATGTAATAAGAGGACTTCTTTCATCTCTGATGGTAAATTCTGACTCAGGGCTCACGGTGTCTCCAGCCTCATGCTGTTGCTCCTCTCTGTGTGTTAGCTGGTCTCTGCACTTGGACCGTTACTCAAATCTGAACGTCCTTCTTCACTGCAGCGTGTGTGAGTTCATTGACTAGGTGTTTAAGAACATTATGACTCATGTCCTTTCACTGTCTCTGGAGCACACTGGACCGCCACCCATTGTCTGAGCTCTGCTGCAATTAGTATCACCAGAGTTTTTCTAATTCAAATACAAATGCATGTGTATGACACTTTAATGAGCATGCCGATGCCAACAAGGTGAGACCTCCCTAAGAGTAGGAAAAGGAAACACCCACAGTTCCATAGGGAGACCCATGTTTCAATGGTCCACACTGGTGGACAAACTAACAACACAAAAAGAAGGGTGCTGCTTTTAGGAGATGATGATGTTAGAATAGTAAATTAAGAAATGGCTAATGAAATGCACGATGATAAAAAGAAGCCCTTTTTGTATTATCGTTTCCTCTAACAGGGCCAGTCAGTGTGACTGCTCAGAAGAACCTGAGGGGAAGTGTGGTCTGCTCGAACGTATTGGTTGACCTTGTGCACTTCTTGCCATGCTAAAATCTTCCTCTCTGCCTTTTAAACTCAACGGTCATTTCTGTAGTATTTCATGGTTAGATTTTTGAACATGACCTAGTCAGGTTTTCTCTGAATGTCGAAGAAGTAGGTGTTCCATTTCTACAAGTGTAGGCTGATTAGATTAATCAGAACTGGGCTTGTTTGCAGTTGATAACAGATGTCAGGAATTTGTGTAAGTTCTTTTATCAGGTAGCATTTGACAACCAGGGGAGGGCCCTCAGATATTGTGTCAGTATATGACGTTGTTCGGATAAGCTCTATATAAATGTTGTTATATTTTATATACAGCAATGTGGAATAGTGTCAGATCGTATATACAGACAGAACATCATGTCATGGGGAGGCTTTAAGTGAAGAATCAGTCTCTCAGGCTGCACAGATCACCTGGGTGCTTCAGGGTTCTCGTACAAACCCATCTGTATGTCTGTATAGTAAATGAGTTATGACTGAATGTATGTGTTGATGCATGTGTGAACATGTGTGCACGCTGCCCTTCTTCATTGCTCTGAACACACACAAACCCACACACACACACACACACACAGACACACACAGTGTGGTTTTGCTCTTCATGGCCATGCGTGATAAACAGGAAGCTGAAATTTCCCTCCATATGACACGTTTCCTGTAGTAGGTCTGCGTGCTGCGCGTCTCTGGGCCGGGCCGCAGTGTGGGCTGCTGTTGGGGAGGGCTCAGTAGTCATTTCTCGTAAGGCTGATTAGGTCCGTGGGCTGCATGGAGAGCAAGTCATGTGCGTCAGAGGGGCATACCCCGCACGCCAGCACTGCCTGGAAGGCAGTGGAGCACCTGGGCTTCTCTGCGGCCTGTGAGGCAGTTTTGCAAGCTAGCGGGAACTTTCTCTCTCCCTCTTTGTCTCTTTCTTCATCTCTCTCTCCCTCTCTCACTCCTTCTCTTTCTCTTTCTCTCTCCCCTCCCTCTATCTCTATTATCTTTCTCACCCATGTGTCATATCAAGTGTGACACAAAGTGTCACTTTTATCTTCATCAAGGATTAAATATGTACATACAGTTTTGCGAAATTGCACTACTGTTGCTTTTAAAAAGCAACATTTAAAGTATTTAAAATTAACAAGACAAAAGACAAAAAAGAGAATTTAAGAAATTCCTGAATTTACTATCAGAATAAACTAGAACTAAAATAAACTGCAGTATATCAACATCAGTATGCTTCACATGCAGTAGAGTTCTTAAACCATTCATTTTACCATTCATTTTTCAGTCATTGCATTTTACACTATACATTATCATGATTAAAAGTGTTTATCTTGATAAATATATAAGTAAATGAGTAAATAAATAGAGTTCCATGTTTTTTTCTCCTTTTTTACTATTTTTCAAGTCTAGACTAAAAGCCTGTAGTTGGTGGTGTAGCCTACACATTAATGTTTGGACAATTATTCCAGGATTAGCCTACTTGTTGGCCACAAATATATTTGTATCTGTTTGTTATATGAAAGTGTCATTTTGTTCTTACTGATATTACTCACTGATCTTATGTCTAGAATGTTGTGCCACCTGTTATTTACTTGTCCGTGTTTTGTGGATTTCCTCTCCCGTTAAATATGAGTTAGTTTTTAACAATATCTGATTCTGGTTCTTGGCAGGAAAGTGAAAGTCTGGAGAAAGAAAATGCCGCTCTGAGGAAAGAGGTGAAGAGATTAACGGAGGAAGCCAAATATCTTTCAACTGTGCTGAGCAACCACGAGCCGCTGTGCACGGGCTTGAGCCCTGCACCATCGGACCTGCTGTACAGCACGCACGGACCATTCCACCAACATATCAACATGCCGCACTATCCGCTCTGACCAGCAGGGGCCGCTAGAACGATGAATTTTCTCAGTATTGAGTAACCTTGTAGTTCAGTAAATAACTTATGACATAATGGTTTATTACGGCGACGTAAAATTCAAATAGACCTATGCGTCACCACTACGTGGAATGGTACAAGTTTTCTCACAATGTGGCCACCGAGGGATAAAGTTTTAACAAAACAACAAACGTTACGTTCTTTGTGGACTAGTATTTTATGATAATGTATACGTCAATGTGTTGGTTTGGACTGAGATATTTTGGTGCATGACAATGACATACTGAATGTTGACAGTTTTATTGTGTTTACTTCTATGATAGTATGAAACCAGCAATCCAGTGTTTTATATCTTATCCTGCTGAGACTTAGCTCCTCCAGGACATTCGTGTTCATTGTGTCTTTGATTCCTGAGTGCAGTTAAAGAATTTAGAGATGTTAACCTTTTCTTCAGTCCACTGAAGATTAGCTTTAACACTGTCATGAGTGCCAGAAACCTGACACGCACTGTCCAGTTGTTGCCCGTTACCAATTGCTTTGAAATCTATTCAAATAAAAAGTCTCTTCTACGTGCTGCACCAGGAGGGGAGAATGTGTCTGTTATCCTCATGAGACATTTGTTATGAGGAGACATTTGAACAATAAAAATATGTGAATTACACTCTCTCTCTCTCTCTCTCTCACATACACACACACACACACTCACACACACTGAGTGTGTATGAGTATTATTACTGTCAGTATATGTGTTTTCACATGTGGAGTCAGTGTAAAACACCGAGTACCTAAAACAAGTCCCAGAGAAGCAGCACATTTTGCAAGAGGCATTAGCACAGAGCAGCAGTGCTTTTTTGATCCAAGTGTAAAGGATGAACATATTGTAGGGATTACGGACAGGCACCTGGCCACTCAAGGTGTTCTAGCCTTTTAAGAGACTCTGGGGGAGCGACGCCTAGAGAGCTATTGCAGTTGTTTTTTGCAGTAGAGCGATTAATAAAGTTTCCCTCCTCTGGATTTTCGTTAAGACAGTTTCTGTCTTGTTTTCCCGAACCCGCTTCAATATAAACCCCTGGCAGCTCATCAAGATGAGAAAAGGGTGGGTGGTAACTGCACGTCTGCTGTGGAAACTACAAACTACCCACAACAACGTTTTACAAACAGACTTGACAATGTTGTTTTGAAAATACAGCTGCTGCAAAATGTGTTGCAGGTAGTAGGATTCAAATTGTGGCAAAGGTCATGGGGTTGGGGTGGTGTCCTCAATGTCTATGACTCTATAATTTACTGTGCACAAAGCCTTAAGTAGTTGGTCACTGGTTGAGTTTTATTGCTCACTTTGAACAAATTACCACAGGGGAGTAGATAAAGAAAACGACCACAACATTTAAAAAAAAACTTAATTGACACATTATAGTAACAAATGAACAGATTTTAATAAAACTAATACATGTGTACATACTTTTTTCATTACAGTATTATCACAACTGTGGATCACTCTCCAATTATTTTAACTCTCTATTTGCTCTTGCCAAAGCTTGCAAAACTACGTAATGGCTTTTGCATTCTGTTGCTTACTATCAAATGATGCAAGGTTATTTATAAAAAGATAAATATTTAGGATTCCTAATACATAATTTTAGAAGAATGCATGTCTCTTTGATGCTCCTAACTGCTATCTTTAAATGTATGCCTTTCTTGAAGTAGAACGGGTTTATGGAATAGGAAATAAGAAAACTTGGAAAAGAAGATAACCACTTTGTCATTAGCCAAATTATTCTACATTTAATGAAGAAAACAGCAGGGGGCGCCATTGCTGTTTGTCTCACTTATGGGAGATCCTTTTGGTCTGATGGGGAGTCCCTCACTTCAGTTCTGACAGAGTGGAAAGCCAATCACAATGCTCAATCATACTTCTCAGTTCATTCTTCACTCTAGTAGTAGTAGTAGTAGTAGTAATAGTAGTGGTAGTAGTAATAATAATAGTAGTAGTGGTAGTAGTAGTAGTAGTAGTGGTAGTAGTAGTAGTAATAGTTGTGGTGGTAGTAGTAGTGGTAGTAGTAGTAGTAGTAATAGTAATAGTAGTAATAATAGTAGTAGTGGTGGTAGTAGTAATAGTAGTAGTAGTAGTAGTAATAGTGGTAGTAGTAATAGTAATAATAGTAGTGGTAGTAGTAATAATAATCATAGTTGTAGTAGTACTGTAGTAGTAGTAGTTGTTGTTGTAGTAGTGGTAGTAGTAGTAATAGTAATAATATTAGTAGTAGTGGTAGTAGTACTAATAGTAATAATAGTAGTAGTGGTAGTAGTAATAGTAGTGGTAGTAGTAATAGTGGTAGTAGTAGTAATAAAAGTAGTAGTGCTGGTAGTGGTAGTAGTAGTAGTAGTAATAGTGGTAGTAGTACTAGTAGTGGTAGTAGTAGTAATAATTGTACTGTAGTAGTAGTAGTTGTAGTAGTAGTAATAATAATAATAGTAGTAGTAGTAGTAGTGGTAGTAGTAATAATAGTAGTAGTATTAGTAGTAGTAATAATAGTGGTAGTAGTAGTGGTACTAGTAATAAAAGTAGTAGTAGTAGTAGAAATAGTAGTAGTAGTAGTAGTAGTAGTAGTAGTAGTAGTAGTAGTGAGGCACCATTGCTGTTTGTCTCACTTATGGGAGATCCTGGTCTGATGGGGAGTCCCTCACTTCAGTCCTGACAGAGTGGAAAGCCAATCACAATGCTCAATCACACTTCTTAGTTCATTCTTCACTCTAGTAGTAGTAGTAGTAGTAGTAGTAGTAGTAGTAGTAGTAGTAGTAGTAGTAGTAGAAGTGGTAGTAGTAGTAGTAGTGGTAGTAGTAGTAGTAATAATAGTTGTAGTGGTGGTAGTAGTAGTGGTAGTAGTAGTAGTAGTAGTAGTAGTAATAATAGTAGTAGTAGTAGTGGTAGTAGTAGTAGTAGTAGTAATAATAATAGTTGTAGTGGTGGTAGTAGTAGTGGTAGTAGTAGTAATAGTAGTAATAATAGTAGTAGTAGTGGTAGTAGTAATAGTAGTAGTAGTAGTAATAGTGGTAGTAGTAATAGTAATAATAGTAGTGGTAGTAGTAATAATAATCATAGTAGTAGTAGTACTGTAGTAGTAGTAGTAGTAGTTGCTGTTGTAGTGGTAGTAGTAGTAATAGTAATAATATTAGTAGTAGTTGTAGTAGTACTAATAGTAATAATAGTAGTAGTGGTAGTAGTAATAATAATAGTAGTAGTAGTAGTAGTAGTAGTAGTAATAGTGGTAGTAGTAGTAATAAAAGTAGTAGTGTTGGTAATGGTGGTGGTAGTAGTAGTAATAGTGCTAGTAGTACTAGTAGTGGTAGTAGTAGTAATAATTGTACTGTAGTAGTAGTAGTTGTAGTAATAATAATAATAGTAGTATTAGTAGTAGTTGTGGTAGTAGTAATAGTAATAATAATAGTAGTAGTGGTAGTAGTAATAATAGTAGTAGTATTAGTAGTAGTAATAATAGTGGTAGTAGTAGTGGTACTAGTAATAAAAGTAGTAGTAGTAGTAGTAGTAGTAGTAGTAATAGTAGTAGTAGTAGTAGTAGTAGTAGTAGTAGTAGTAGTAGTAGTAGTGAGGCACCATTGCTGTTTGTCTCACTTATGGGAGATCCTTTTGGTCTGATGGGGAGTCCCTCACTTCAGTCCTGACAGAGTGGAAAGCCAATCACAATGCTCAATCACACTTCTCAATTCATTCTTCACTCTAGTAGTAGTAGTAATAATAATAGTAGTAGTAGTGGTAGTAGTAGTAGAAGTGGTAGTGGTAATAATAATAATAGTGGTAGTAGTAGTGGTGGTAGTAGTAGTAGTGATATTAGTAGTTGTAGTGGTATAATAGTAGTAGTAGTAGTAGTGGTAGTAGTAGTTGTAGTGGTAATATTAATAATAATAGTAGTAGCAGTAGTAGTAATAATAGTAGTAGTAGGAGTGGTAGTAGTAGAGGTAGCGGTAGTAGTAGTAGTAGTGATAGTGGTAATAGCAGTACTTGTAGTAATAGTTCTAGCAGAAAAAATAGTACAAACGTACATTTTAGTTGATACTGTCATGCCAGTAAATCACCGTCAACTAAACAGTAAAAAGACAAAAATGATCGAAGAAAATTCTACAGAAATCGACATAAACATGGAAAATTTAACTGTAGTGTAGCGCCCTCACGTGTTCTTTATTGCTGGTGCTTTTAAACGATTGATGTAATGACCTAGAAAACAGTCTCATCATCATTTATATTTAGTAGAATTAGCATGATCTAAAATACTAATCTTAGAGAGACACTGGAGATGTCCATCCATTTTTTATCTTTCCTCACTGATTTGAAAGAAAATTAATCTTAAGAGAAAGAAACGCATGAAAGGCAACACAGGACGTCATGCCTGCAGACGCACGCAGTCTTACTAATTTTGTGAGCATCACTAACGGGCCCCTCCCCGAGTCTTCGTAATTCCCTGGAGCGATTACACTAACAACCTGGTTTACGTTTAGTGCTAGCAACACTACTTGATATACCTGGGAGAGAGAGAGACAGCCAGACAGAGAGAGAGATTTATTAGCTTAAATAAACATGCTGAAGAGCAGTGAAAACAAGGAAGTTATCGGCTGTTGAGTCATTTTCGTGAATCGATATTAGAAAAACCGTGTTGGAGTGGTTTTCAGAGGAGCTGCAGAGCAAAACCGTGGTACAACAAAAGGTAAAATATAATTTAAATTACCCTCGTTTTTTCATATTAAGGTAATGATGTCACCTACAAGCTTCATGTTTTGCTCAATTATTTCAATTCACAAGATTGTTTTACAAGTGCATTACACCATTATGCACTTGTAAAACAATCTTGTGATCTTGTGATATTACGCATATATCTTGTGATATTACGCATTGTGCGTAATAGCGAACTTTTTTGTGTGTTTTAAATTTAACCTGACTTCTTTTCCATAATGAGCAAATCTTTATTAAGGATTCTGCCTCTTACAGGATTCAGGTGATCGTTTTTGGCTGAGAGTTGCATCGAACGTTGTGACCACTACGCGTAGAATGGTCAGCAATGTTGGTACACGGAAAACAGTACTGCACGGCGCACCACACCGGCATATGATGACATGGTTTTCCATGGAAGCAGTGATCTGGGGAGGGCGAGAGCTTGAGACGGCGTTAAGATGCCTCCTCGAGCACCTCTAAGAAGTGACACAGAGCTACTGAGATCTTCACTTTCCATGATTAGAGCGTGGTTGCAGGATTACTCGATGAGTTGCACTGGACCCAAGGATTTATAGAGCATCATTTCACTTGGTGCCTTGTCATTGACCGTTTTCCAGAGTTGTCCTATTACAGACAGCGTCCAGAATCTTCTGAAATTCAAACAGACTATGCTCAGACATCCGTGACACCGTGACAACAGTATTGCTTTACCAACAAAGCTAGGAACATATGTCTCTAAGGATGTCACTACATCCGGTGTCCAGCGCAGCAGAGCAGACCACGGACTGTTCCATAATTGTACCAGAGTCCACACAGACGCACGAGGTGACGGTGCGGAACTCGGGAGGGTGTTTATGGCTCCCGCGGTTCCTGCGCCTCACCTTTTCTCCCGCCTCCCTAGAGAGACTCTATCAAAATTATTTTCGGCGCCAGAGGCAGGACACTCTTCTGGTGCTGGCGGTGTTTGCTGCCCTCTTTAACTGTTATGTCATTGTCATGTGCGCGGTACAGTACTCTCCGGACAAGTTGGCCACCGTTGTAGTGGCGGCGGTGGGACTCGCGGCGGACATGGTGTTTTACGCACTCTGTCGCTTCTGTTTGCTTCCCGACTTTGTCACGCGGAATGTCGCACCCTACGTCTTGTGGATATTCATCACCATCCATGTGCTGTGCTACCTGAGTTTAAATTTCGCGGGGGTTTACGAGTCCAGCGATTCGGTTGGATGGCAGACGTTCTTCACTTTTTCTTTCTTCCTGACACTGCCACTTCCTCTCCTGCACATCCTGCTGCTCGCGGCTCTCTCCTGTGCGGTGCACACTGTCCTGTTGGGAATTGTCGTGACGCAGCTCCGTCAGGACAACCTGCAGATGTTGGTCCGACAGGTACACGCATGAGCGCATGCATAGTTTCACCTCTGGTCAAAGTTCTAGCTTCACATGCCCCTATGGTGAGTGAGTTAAAAATATAAGTGCAGATTAATTGGCCAAACCTGATTTGCTTCAGACGTTTGAAAA
Source organism: Brachyhypopomus gauderio (assembly GCF_052324685.1). Lineage (NCBI taxonomy): Eukaryota > Metazoa > Chordata > Actinopteri > Gymnotiformes > Hypopomidae > Brachyhypopomus > Brachyhypopomus gauderio. The sequence continues at coordinate 5,954,010 of NC_135219.1, forward strand.
TCATTTTGTAATTTGGCGTTTGCTATAAACACAAATTAATTATTGAACATATTCCTTTGTGGTATGTGTGTGTATTTCTACACTGCAAAACCAAAGTTACAAAGTTACTTTTGTGTATGCATATTTATCCAGCTTGTGGCCAATGTGATGCTGTATTTTGGTGCCATGGTTGTTGGTGTGATGTCATACTTCATGGCTGATCGTAAGTACCGCACAGCATTTCTAGAGGCCAAACAGTCATTGGAGGTTCGCCTGACACTGGGGGAGCAGAGCCAACAACAGGTGACCATAAACACACACACACGCACAGACACACACACACACACACACACACACACACACACACACACACACACACACACACACACACAACTTGCTATTGTACTATAAAGTGTCGTCTTGCACAATTAGAATAAAAAACATGAACACAGTGTACACATACACACATACTATGAGAAACATGCCATGCTTTGTTTAATTTTATTAGCTGTGTTTTAGTTCTAGAACTAATCCTCTCATCCAGGGGAACTCGCCTTCTGTTGTTCTCATTTAATGATAAACAATCTGGTTGGTTAGTACACAGTTGTTACAAATTACATTAATGGCATCTATCTCTCCCTCTCTTTATATCTCTCTCTCTTTCACACACACACACACACACACACACACACACACACACACACACACACACACACACACACACACACACAGCTCATTATTCTAGTTAGTTCACCAAGTGAGGCCTCATTTGTTTCCTGATGGTTCCATTACATGGAAGTGAGAATCTTCATCAGCAAGACACCCTACCCTCCAGAGAGAAAGAGAGAGAGAGAGAGAGAGAGAGAGAGAGAGAGGCTGTGTTCCTCTCATGTGTGTGTGTGTGTGTGTGTGTGTGTGTGAGAGAGAGAGAGATATCTGGCCAATGTGTTCCATGATGATGGTGTGAGAGAGTGAGTATGTGTGTATATGTGTGTGTGTGTGTGTGAGAGAGATCTGGCCGCTGTGTTCCATGATGATGGTGTGGAGATCTTGGGCCCAGAGAGTATCTAAAATTCCCATAATGCAATAGGAGAAGCCAAGGCTGCTGGGAGACAGATACCGTCAACCAATTAGAGCACAACCAACAGCTTCAGATCACCATGGCAAATGAGCTCTAGAGACTAACCTGTCCTGTGATCACAATCTCAAATCTCTCCTTCATGTGTGTCTCTCCATTATTTATTCTTTTTCAGTCTGTTCTTTACACCCACCTCTCTTTCTTTTTTCCTCGTTTTCATTTCACCCTTCTCTCTCCATCCCTCTCTCTTTCATTGTCTGCTCATCACAGAATATCTCAATTTCTCACCATTTTTATATTGCATTTGAACATCTGAGCTTTCATTTGATGAAAGGAAAAAAACTGGGGGAAAAAACTAAAACACAAACATACACTTAAGTGACATCCCATTCCTAATTCCATAGGGTTCAATGTGACATTGGATCTCCCTTTGCAGCTAGAACAGCTTCAGCTCTTCTGGGAAGGCTGTCCACAAGGTTTAGAAGTGTGTTTATGGGGATATTTTACCATTCTTCCAGAAGTGCATTTGTGAGGTCAGATAGTGATGTTGGATGAGAAGGCCTGGCTCTCAATCTCCGCTCTAATTCATCCCAAAGGTGTTTTATAAGGTTGAGATCAGGACTCTGTGCAGGCCAGTCAAGTTAATCCACACCAGACTCTGCCATCCATGTCTTTATGGACCTTGCTTTGTGCACTGGTGCACAGTCGTGTTGGAAGAGGAAGCTCTAAACTGTTCCCACAAAGTTGGGAGAATAGAATTGTCCAAAATGTCTTGGTATGCTGAAGCATTCAGAGTTCCTTTCACTGGAACTAAGGGGCCAAGCCAGGCTCCTGAAAAACAACCCCACACCATAATCCCACCTCCACCATACATTACACTTGGCACAATGCAGCCAGACATGTAACGTTCTCCTGGCAACCACCAAACCCAGACTCGTCAGATCACCAGACTCATCAGATTGCCAGATGGAGAAGCACGATTTGTCACTCCAAATAACACACTCCACTGCTCCAGTCCAGTGGCGGCATGCTTTACAAACAGCATCCAATGCTGTGCATTGCACTTGGTGATGTATGGCTTGGATGCAGCCGCTCGACCATTACATTAAGCTCTATGCACTCTGTTCTTGAGCTAACCTGAAGGCCACATGAAGTTTGGATGTCGGTAGTGATTAAGTTGGCGACCTCTTCGCACTATGAGCTTCAGCATCTGACCCCACTCCATCAGTTTACAGGGCCTACCACTTCAGGGCTGAGTTGCTGTCATTCTCAAACACTTCCACTGGAATATTGGTGGAATATTTAGGAGCGAGGAAATTTCA